>NC_057805.1:446982358-446991860 GCF_018294505.1 Triticum aestivum | reverse complement strand
CACCCGAGCCGCCCCGCCGCCAGCGCCGCTCGCCGCTGCAGCCCGCCGCCCCGCGCCGCGCCGTCGCCTCGCCTCGCCCTGCCGAGCCACCGCCCGCCGGATCCGAGCCGCCGCCGTTGACCTCGCCACCCCGGTTTTTTTCGGTTCTTAGGTAAAACCGATCAGTTTTTTTATAAACCCTAGTTTCGGTTTTTTAGATCAGTTCGGTTTTCTTTGGTTAAGGTTACTTTGCGAACGTTCATTTGTTCGTTCGTTTTAACAAACGAATTCGCCCGTTCGTCTCTGATAGCGGACGTTCGTCCGATAGATTTTTCTTTTTCCGTTTATTTTCGGCCATGGACCTATCCGCGATTATTTTTATCGCAGATTAGCCCCTGATCTTCAAAACCTCGTAACTTTTTCACCGTTTGTCCAAATCCAGTGAAACTAATGCCAAAATCTTTGTCTCGAGCCCCTCTTTTCGGTTAATCAACTTGAACATGATTTTGAGAATTTAAAATTTGGTTTCAAGCAGATTTGAATTCGAATTTCTTTTGACCGTAGTTCCAGTTCCGTAGCTCCGATTCGATTGATTCTTTTTGCAAATTGAAGCTCTTCAGTTGAACTTTCAGATTGGATCTTCTTATTTGAGTTTTACCCTTGAATCTATGCTTGAGTGCTTATGTATGCTATTGTTTGTTTGCGATAGAATTTCCGGAGTGCGAAGCGTGCTACTACGAGTCTCTAGGGTTTGCGGATCGTCAGCAAGGCAAGTAACACATTGATCATACTCTTTTCATACCCAGTTTTATGCATTAGTTGAAATCCTCAGACACTGCATGATTAGGATGTGATTAACTTGGGGTATTGGGAAGTAGATGATGAGGTAGAACCTATTGCCCTTTTATTATGAAACCCTTGGGAGTTACTTCTACGTTATGCTCATGTTGCTATGCTATGCTCGTATACGTGGATTGGGTTTGAGTGTATCCATGACAGATGTGAGATTATTAATTAATGGTTAACTTAAGGTGGCTACTTAAATACACATCTGGGTGGATTGGTTGCGGGCACTTGGGGATATACCAGTGATGTCCTTTTGGTTCGCCACCCAGGCTCAAAGGGATCATAAGATTATTCATGCTAGAAACTTCCGTGTGTAGCCACAAGCTATTATGGGCTCTAGCATAGTTGAGTATGTTGCATGACCTCTTTCAGTGGTAGGCTAGCAGATGTAGGGGATGTAGGTTGGTACTGTCTACCCAGAGTAAAGAGTTAATGCTTCTGAAAGACTGTGTCTCGGTCATCTATTTCTCAAACACCATGTAGTGCGAGAAATCGAGTCTTGTGGGGAAAAGTGCGCAAACCTCTGCAGAGTGTACAAACTAATCATGGTTAGCCGTGTCCCCGGTTATGGACATCTTGAGTATCTGGTTCTTGGATTATCATGTTGATCTCATCACTCTAAATTAATTTGCTGGGTTGTTAATTACTGTTTTAATTGGGATTGAGATGGGGTTACCATTCTCAATGTTTCAACTACCATGATAGTTAAATAAAATATATTCCTTTGTTGTAGGGAAAAATTGGCTTTTTTGCAAAACAATATAATCGTAGAGCCTCCACCGGCCATATATGCATGTAGTGATAGCATTTACTTGTTCATTTGCTCTACTGTGTTATATTGCCAGCATATTCCATGTGCGGACCCATTTCGGGCTGCAACATATCATGTTGCAGACTGTTCAGACGAAGAGTAAGGTGCGCTAGGTTGTTGTCATGCACTCAGCTATGCCGTTGGAGTTGATGGACTCACTTTATCTTCCAAGCCTTCCGCAGTTATCTCATTTAGATGGCCCTAAGACATATTTATTGTAATAAGTTCTCTTTTGAGACATTCGATGTAATAAGTGTGTGATTGCACTCTGTTATAAATCCTTCAAGTACTGTGTGTGTCAGCATTACCGATCCAGGGATGACACTTAAGCACAGAGATTCGACCGTTTGAGGTTGGATCGCTACATTTTTTGAAATTACTACGTTTCCCAATAGTGATGTCAACAATAATAACTCATGCTACCCATATCCAACTGGATATATGTGCCTAGATCTTTCCTCACCACATGATGCTTGCCAAAAGAGAAAAATAAAAAGGAATAGAGAGAAAAACTTTGACTCTTGCATGAAAGTAAATACATAAAAGTAAAAGCTAGGCCCTTCGCAGAGGGAAGCAGAGGTTGCCATGCGCTTTTGTTTGTATGCTCAATCCCTTGGTGCAAAAGAATGTCACGTTATATTGCCCCTTATGATAGCAACCTTTATTATGCAGTCTGTCGCTTTTATTCTTTGCCATCAGAAGTTCGTACAACTCTCAATTTTCTCTTACACTAAATGATCTAACAATTTTAGAAGCAATTTTTATTGCCTTATTGCACCGATGACAACTTACTTGAAGGATCTTACTCAATCCTTAGGTAGGTATGGTGGACTCTTGAAAATAAGATTTGGGTTTAAGAGTTTTTGGATGCACAAGTAGTATCTCTAGTTGGTGCGGAATTTTTGGCTAGCAAAGATGGGGGCAAGCACCACATGTTGAAGGATCTATGACAATATAACTTCGATGTGAATATGAACAAACATAATTCATTATGTTGTCTTCTTTGTCCAACGTCAACAATTTTGGCATATAATATTTTGATGGGGGCTCACAATCACAAAAGATTTCCAAGATAGTGTATTTGCATGTGAAAGTTCTCTTCCTCATAGTAATCATTCAGGAATTGTTTGTATGACCAATATTGTAATTGTCAAGCTTCAAAAGATTTCACTTTCTAAACCCAATGTGAAGCTACCACTAGGCATGATATGATCATATAATTTCAACTTCATGATATTCAATTCATTCAACAATTTACTCGTATAAGTGAAGCACGAGAGTAAATGACAAACTACTCCAAAAAGATATAAGTGAAGATCAAGCGAGTAGTTAAGTAAATAAGTAGCTAATTGTGGACTCTATTTTATTTAAAAACTTTCAGATCTAAGTATCTTATTAAAACAGCAAGCAAAACAAAATAAAATGACATTCTAAGAATAGCACACATCATGTGAAGAAGCAAAAACTTAGGCTCAACCGATACTAATGTTGGGGAACGTAGCAGAAATTCAAAATTTTCTACGCATCACCAAGATCAATCTATGGAGTAATCTAGCAACAAGGGGAAGGGGAGTGCATCTACATACCCTTGTAGACCGCGAGAAGAAGCGTTCAAGAGAACGGGGTTGATGGAGTCGTACTCGTCGTGATCCAAATCACCGATGATCCTAGCGCCGAACGGACGGCACCTCCGCGTTCAACACACGTACGGAGCAGCGACGTCTCCTCATTCTTGATCCAGCAAGGGGGGAGGAGAGGTTGATGGAGATCTAGCAGCACGACGGCGTGGTGGTGGAAGTAGCGGGATTCCAACAGGGCTTCGCCAAGCGCTGCGGGAGGAGGGAGATGTGTCACGGGAGGGAGAGGGAGGCGCCAGGGCTTAGGTATTGCTGCCCTCCCTCCCCCCTACTATATATAGGGCCAAGGGAGAGGGGGGGGGCAGCCTTGGCCCTTCCTCCAAGGAAGGGTGCGGCCAGGGAGGAGTCCATCCTCCCCAAGGCACCTCGGAGGTGCCTTCCCCCTTTAGGACTCTCCCTTTATCTTATCTCTTGGCGCATGGGCTTCTTGGGGCTGGTTCCCTTGGCCCATATAGGCCAAGGCGCACACCCCACAGCCCATGTGGCCCCCCGGGGCATGTGGACCCCTTGGTGGAACCCCGGACCCCTTTCGGCACTCCCGGTACAATACCGATAATGCGCGAAACTTTTCCGGCGACCAAAATAAGACTTCCCATATATAAATCTTTACCTCCGGACCATTCCGGAACTCCTCGTGACGTCCGGGATCTCATCCGGGACTCCGAACAACTTTCGGGTTACCGCATACTAATATCTCTACAACCCTAGCGTCACCGAACCTTAAGTGTGTAGACCCTACGGGTTCGGGAGACACGCAGACATGACCGAGACGACTCTCCGGTCAATAACCAACAGCGGGATATGGATACCCATGTTGGCTCCCACATGCTCCTCGATGATCTCATCGGATGAACCACGATGTCGAGGATTCAATCAATCCCGTATTCAATTCCCTTTGTCTACCGGTATAGTACTTGCCGAGATTCGATCGTCGGTATCCCGATACCTTGTTCAATCTTGTTACCGGCAAGTCTCTTTACTCGTTCCGTAACACATCATCACGTGATCAACTCCTTGGTCACATTGTGCACATAATGATGATGTCCTACCGAGTGGGCCCAGAGATACCTCTCCGTTTACACGGAGTGACAAATCCCAGTCTCGATTCGTGCCAACCCAACAGACACTTTCGGAGATACCTGTAGTGCACCTTTATAGCCACCCAGTTACGTTGTGACGTTTGGTACACCCAAAGCATTCCTACGGTATCCGGGAGTTGCACAATCTCATGGTCTAAGGAAATGATACTTGACATTAGAAAAGCTCTTAGCAAACGAACTACACGATCTTGTGCTAGGCTTAGGATTGGGTCTTGTCCATCACATCATTCTCCTAATGATGTGATCCCGTTATCAACGATATCCAATGTCCATGGTCAGGAAACCGTAACCATCTATTGATCAACGAGCTAGTCAACTAGAGGCTTACTAGGGACATGGTGTTGTCTATGTATCCACACATGTATCTGAGTTTCCTATCAATACAATTCTAGCATGGATAATAAACGATTATCATGAACAAGGAAATATAATAATAACCAATTTATTATTGCCTCTAGGGCATATTTCCAACAGTCTCCCACTTGCACTAGAGTCAATAATCTAGTTCACATCACCATGTGATTAACACTCACAGGTCACATCACCATGTGACCAACATCCAAAGAGTTTACTAGAGTCAACAATCTAGTTCACATCACTATGTGATTAACACTCAATGAGTTCTGGTTTGATCATGTTATGCTAGTGAGAGAGGTTATTAGTCAACGGGTCTCAACCTTTCAGATCTATGTGTGCTTTACGAATATCTATGTCATCTTGTGGATGCTACCACGCGCTACTTGGAGCCATTTCAAATAACTGCTCTACTATACGAATCCGGTTTACTACTCAGAGTCATCCGGATTAGTGTCAAAGTTCGCATCGACGTAACCCTTTACGACGAACTCCTTTTCACCTCCATAATCGAGAAAATTCCTTAGTCCACTAGATACTAAGGATAAGTTCGACCGCTGTCATGTGATCCATTCCCGGATCACTATTGTACCCTTTGACCAACTCATGGCAAGGCACACTTCATGTGCGGTACACAGCATAGCATACTGTAGAGCCTACGTCTAAAGCATAGGGGACGACCTTCGTCCTTTCTCTCTCTTCTGCTGTGATCAGGTCTTGAGTCTTACTCTCACACCTTGTAACACAGCCAAGAACTCCTTCTTTGCTGATCTACTTTGAACTCTTTCAAAATCATGTCAAGGTGTGCGTTCTTTGAAGGTATCATCAGGCGTCTTGATCTATCTCTATAGATCTTGATGCCCAATATGTAAGCAGCTTTATCCAGGTCTTCCTTTGAAAAACTCCTTTCAAACAACCCTTTATGCTTTCCAGAAATTTTACATCATTTCGGATCAACAATATGTCATTCACATATACTTATCAGAAATGTTGTAGCGCTCCCACTCACTTTATTGTAAATACAAGTTTCTAACAAACTTTGTATAAACCCAAAAACTTTGATCACTCCATCAAAGCGTATATTCTGACTCCGAGATGCTTGCTCTAGTCCATGGAAGGATCGCTGGAGCTAGCATACCTTTTAGCATCCTTAGGATCGACAAAACCTTTCTGATTGTATCACATACAACCTTTCCTTACGAAAACTGGTAAGGAAACTTGTTTTGACATCCATCTGCCAGATTTCATAAATGCAGCTAATGCTAACATGAATCCGACGGACTTAAGCATCGCTACGGATGAGAAAATCTCATCGTAGTCAACTCCTTGAACTTGTGAAAATACTCTTTGCTACAAGTCGAGCTTCATAGACGGTAACATTACCGTCCATGTCCGCCTTCTTCTTAAAGATCCATTTATCTCAATGGCTTGCCGATCATCGGGCAAGTTCACCAAAGTCCATGCTTTGTTCTGATACATGGATCCTATCTCGGATTTCATGGCTTCTAACCATTTGTCGGAATATGGGCCCACCGTCGCTTCTCCATAGCTCGTAGGTTCAGTATTGTCTAACAACATGATATCTAAGACAGGATTACCGTACCACTCAGGAGTAGTACATATCCTTATCGACCTACGAGGTTTGGTAGTGACTTGATCCGAAGTTTCATGATCACTATCATAAGCTTCCACTTCAATTGGTGTAGGTGCCACAGGAACAACTTCCTGTGCCCTGCTACACACTAGTTGAAGTGACGGTTCAATAACCTTATCAAGTCTCCACCATCCTCCCACTCAATTCTTTCGAGAGAAACTTTTCCTCGAGAAAGGACTCATTTCTAGAAGCAATTACTTTTGCTTCCAGATCTGAAATAGGAGGTATACCCAACTGTTTTGGGTATTCTATGAAGATGCATTTATCCGCTTTGGGTTCGAGCTTATCAGCCTGAAACTTTTTTCACATAAGCGTCGCAGCCCCAAACTTTTAAGAAACGACAACTTAGGTTTCTCTAAACGGTGTCGTCTTAACGGAATTGCGTGGTGCCCTATTTAAAGTGAATGCGGTTGTCTCTAATGCCTAACCCATGAATGATAGTGGTAATTCGATAAGAGACATCATGGTATGCACCATATCCAATAGGGTGCAGTTATGATGTTCGGACACACCATCACATTATAGTGTTCCAGGCGGTATTAGTCGTGAAACAATTTCCACAATTTCTTAATTGTGTGCCAAACTCGTAACTCAGATATTCATCTCTATGATCATATCGCAGACATTTTTATCCTCTTGTCACGACGATCTTCAACTTCACTCTGAAATTACTTGAACCTTTCAATAATTCAGACTTGTGTTTTATCAAGTAAATATTCTCAGCATCTACTCAAATCATCTGTGAAGTAAGAACACAATGATATCCACTGCGTGCCTCAGCACTCATTGGACTGCACACATCAAATATATTCCTTCCAACAAGTTGCTCTCTTGTTCCATTTCACTGAAAACGAGGTCTTTCAGTCATCTTGCCCATGTGGTATGATTTGCATGTCTCAAGTGATTCAAAATCAAGTGAGTCCAAACGATCCATCTGCATGGAGTTTCTTCACGTATATATACCAATAGACATGGTTCGCATGTCTCAATCCTTTCAAAAACGAGTGAGTCCAAAGATCCATCTACATGGAGCTTTTTCATGCGTTCTATACCAATATGACTGAAATGGCAGTGCCATAAGTATGTGGTACTATCATTACTATCTTATATCTTTTGGCATGAACATGTGTATCACAACGATCGAGATTCATTTTAGGTGCAAGACCATTGAAGGTATTATTCAAATAAACAGAGTAACCATTATTCTCCTTAAATGAATAACCGTATTGCGATAAACATAATCCAATCATGTTTATGCTCAACGCAAACACCAAATAACAATTATTTTGGTTTAACACCAATCTCGATGGTAGAGGGAGCATGCGACGCTTGATCACATCAACCTTGGAAACACTTCCAACACATATCGTCATCTCACTTTTAGCTAGTCTCCGTTTATTCCGCAGCTTTTATTTCGAGTTACTAACACTTAGCAACCGAACCGGTATCTAATACCCTGGTGCTGCTAGGAGTACTAGTAAAGTACACATTCATATAATGTATATCCAATATACTTCTATCGACCTTGCCTGCCTTCTCATCTACCAAGTATCTAGGGTAGCTCTACTTCAGTGACCGTTCCCCTCATTACAGAAGCACTTAGTCTCGGGTTTGGGTTCAACCTTGGGATTCTTCACTAGAGCAACAAATGATTTGCTGTTTCATGAAGTATCCCTTTTTCCCTTGCCCTTCTAGAAACTAGTGGTTTTACTAACCATCAACAATTGATGCTCCTTCTTGATTTCAACTTTCGCGGTGTCAAACATCGCGAATAGCTCAAGAATCATCATCTATCCCTGATATGTTATAGTTCATCACGAAGCTCTAATAGCTTGGTGGCAGTGACTATGGAGAACCATCACTATCTCATCTGGAAGATTAACTCCTACTCGATTCAAGCGATTGTCGTACTCAGACAATCTGAGCACATGCTCAACGATTGAGCTTTTCTCCCTTAGTTTGCAGGCTTAAGAAACTTGTCAGAGGTCTCATACCTCTTGATGTGGGCACTAGTCTGAAATCCCAATTTCAGTCTTTAGAACATCTCATATGTTCTGCGACGTTTCAAAACCGTCTTTGGTGCCACAATTCTAAACCGTTAGCATTACGCACTGAACTATCACGTAGTCATCATAACGTGTATGTCAGATGTTTCGCAACATCTACAGACGACGCTGAGGTTCAGCACACCGAGCGGTGCATTAAGGACATAAGCCTTCTGTGCAGCAATGAGGACAATCCTCAGTTTACGGACCCAGTCCGCATAATTGCTACTATCAACTTTCAACTAAATTTTCTCTAGGAACATATCTTAACTAGTAGAACTAAAGCGTAAGCTATGACATAATCTGCAAAGACCTTTTGACTATGTTCATGATAATGAAGTTCATCTGATTATTTAATGAACTCCCACTCAGATAGACATCCCTCTAGTCATCTAAGTGATACATGATCCGAGTCAAACTAGGCCGTGTCCGATCATCACGTGAGACAGACTAGTCATCATCGGTGAACATCTCCATGTTGATCGCATCTACTATACGACTCATGTTCGACCTTTCGATCTCTTGTGTTCCGAGGCCATGTCTGTACATGCTAGGCTCGTCAAGTCAACCTAAGTGTTTCGCATGTGTTCCGAGGCCATGTCTGTACATGCTAGGCTCCTCAACACCCGTTGTATTCGAACGTTAGAATCTATCACACCCGATCATCACGTGGTGCTTCGAAACAACGAACCTTCGCAACGGTGCACAGTTAGGGGGAACACGTCTCTTGAAATTTTAGTGAGGGATCATCTTATTTATGCTACCGTCGTTCTAAGCAAATAAGATGTAAACATGACAAACATCACATGCAAATCATAAAGTGACGTGATATGGCCAATATCATCTTGCGCCTTTTGATCTCCATCTTCGAGGCGCGGCATGATCACCTTCGTCACCGGCATGACACCATGATCTCCATCATCATGATCTCCATCATTGTGTCTTCATGAAGTTGTCTCGCCAACTATTACTTCTACTACTATGGCTAACGGTTAGCAATAAAGTAAAGTAATTACATGGCGTTTTCATTGACACGCAGGTCATACAATAAATTAAGACAACTCCTATGGCTCCTG
>NC_057805.1:446937463-446982136 GCF_018294505.1 Triticum aestivum | reverse complement strand
ATGATCAATCTCATACATCACATATATCATTCATCACATCCTTTTGGCCATATCACATCACATAGCATACCCTGCAAAAACAAGTTAGACGTCCTCTAATTGTTGTTGCATGTTTTACGTGGCTGCTATGGGATTCTAGCAAGAACGTTTCTTACCTACGCAAAAGCCACAACGTGATATGCCAATTTCTATTTACCCTTCATAAGGACCCTTTTCATCGAATCCGATCCGACTAAAGTGGGAGAGACAAACACCCGCTAGCCACCTTATGCAACTAGTGCATGTCAGTCGGTGGAACCTGTCTCACGTAAGAGTACGTGTAAGGTCGGTCCGTGCCGCTTCATCCCACGATGCCGCCGAATCAAGATAAGACTAGTAACGGCAAGTAAATTGACAAAATCGACGCCCACAACTACTTTGTGTTCTACTCGTGCATAGAAACTACGCATAGACCTAGCTCATGATGCCACTTTGGGGAACGTAGCAGAAATTCAAAATTTTGTACGCATCACCAAGATCAATCTATGGAGTAATCTAGCAACGAGGGGAAGGGGAGTGCATCTACATACCCTTGTAGACCGCGAGCGGAAGCGTTCAAGAGAACGGGGTTGATGGAGTCGTACTCGTCGTGATCCAAATCACCGATGATCCTAGCGCCGAACGGACGACACCTCCGCGTTCAACACACGTACGGAGCAGCGACGTCTCCTCCTTCTTGATCCAGCAAGGGGGGAGGAGAGGTTGATGGAGATCCAGCAGCACGACGGCGTGGTGGTGGAAGTAGCGGGATTCCAACAGGGCTTCGCCAAGCGCTGCGGGAGGACGGAGATGTGTCACGGGAGGGAGGCGCCAGGGCTTAGGTATTGCTGCCCTCCCTCCCCGCCACTATATATAGTGCCAAGGGAGAGGGGGGGCGCAGCCTTGGCCCTTCCTCCAAGGAAGGGTGCGGCCAGGGAGGAGTCCATCCTCCCCAAGGCACCTCGGAGGTGCCTTCCCCCTTTAGGACTCTCCCTTTATCTTATCTCTTGGCGCATGGGCCTCTTGGGGCTGGTTCCCTTGGCCCATATAGGCCAAGGCGCACACCCCACAACCCATGTGGCTCCCCGGGGCATGTGGACCCCTTGGTGGACCCCCGGACCCCTTTCGGCACTCCCGGTACAATACCGATAATGCGCGAAACTTTTCCGGCGACCAAAATAAGACTTCCCATATATAAATCTTTACCTCCGGACCATTCCGGAACTCCTCGTGACGTCCGGGATCTCATCCGGGACTCCGAACAACTTTCGGGTTACCGCATACTAATATCTCTACAACCCTAGCGTCACCGAACCTTAAGTGTGTAGACCCTACGGGTTCGGGAGACACGCAGACATGACCAAGACGACTCTCCGGTCAATAACCAACAGCGGGATCTGGATACCCATGTTGGCTCCCACATGCTCCTCGATGATCTCATCGGATGAACCACGATGTCGAGGATTCAATCAATCCCGTATTCAATTCCCTTTGTCTACCGGTATAGTACTTGCCCGAGATTCGATCGTCGGTATCCCGATACCTTGTTCAATCTCGTTACCGGCAAGTCTCTTTACTCGTTCCGTAACACATCATCCCGTGATCAACTCCTTGGTCACATTGTGCACATAATGATGATGTCCTACCGAGTGGGCCCAGAGATACCTCTCCGTTTACACGGAGTGACAAATCCCAGTCTCGATTCGTGCCAACCCAACAGACACTTTCGGAGATACCTGTAGTGCACCTTTATAGCCACCCAGTTACGTTGTGAAGTTTGGTACACCCAAAGCATTCCTACGGTATCCGGGAGTTGCACAATCTCATGGTCTAAGGAAATGATACTTGACATTAGAAAAGCTCTTAGCAAACGAACTACACGATCTTGTGCTACGCTTAGGATTGGGTCTTGTCCATCACATCATTCTCCTAATGATGTGATCCCGTTATCAACGACATCCAATGTCCATGGTCAGGAAACCGCTACCATCTATTGATCAACGAGCTAGTCAACTAGAGGCTTACTAGGGACATGGTGTTGTCTATGTATCCACACATGTATCTGAGTTTCCTATCAATACAATTCTAGCATGGATAATAAACGATTGTCATGAACAAGGAAATATAATAATAACCAATTTATTATTGCCTCTAGGGCATATTTCCAACAACTAACCGATAACTATTGATGAAGAAAGGTGGGATGCCTACCGGGGCATCCCCAACCTTAGATGCTTGAGACTTCTTGAAATATTATCTTGGGATGCCTTGGGCATCCCCAAGCTTGAGCTTTTGTGTCTCCTTAATCCCTTTTATATGACGGTTTCCCTAAATCTTGAAAACTTCATCCACACAAAACTCAACAAGAACTCGTGAGGTAAGTTAGTATAAACAAATGCAAAAACCCATATCATTCTCTACTGTAGAAAATCACTAAAATTATTATTCAACATTACTAAATGCCTCTGCATATTTAATACTCCTATCCTCAAATAGAATCATTAAACAAGCAAACATATGCAAACAATGCAACCATAACAGCAATCTGTCTAAACAGAACAGTGTCTAAAGAGTGCAATAGGATCCATACTTATTCAACTTAAAAAATTCCAAAAATTTAACACACTGTAGAAAATTTATCAGAGCTTATTGTGGCAAAAGTTTCAACATTTTATCACATTCTAACTTTTCTCGGGAATTTTTGCAACAGCAATAAACTTTCTATTTTGAAACAGCAACATGTAGACTTGCAAAATAAGCACGGCAAAGGCTATCCTTGACATTTTTATTGAAAATAAAGATGCAAAACATTATTATAAATAACAGCAAGCAAATCCTAACAAAAGAAAATGACGCTCCAAGCAAAACACATATCATGTGACGAATGAAAATATAACCCCAAGTGAGGTTACCGATAATGTTGGAGACGAAAGAGGGGATGCCTTCCGGGGCATCCCCAAGCTTAGTTGCTTGGATCTTCCTTGGATATTAACTTGGGGTGCCTTGGGCATCCCCAAGCTTAGGGTCTTCTCACTCCTTATTCCCCTCATATCGGCATTTCACCCAAAACTTGAAAACTTCAATCACACAAAACTTAACGGAACTTCGTGAGATAGGTTAGTATGATAAAGAGCAAACCATTCCATTTTGGTACTGTCAAAGACAAGATTCATAATTGTTTCCACACAACGCCTATTGTAGCATATCATTTCCATAATTTATATTGAGCAATATAAGCCATACAAACTAGGAAACAAGCAAACTATGCATTGAAAACAGAATCTATCAAAAACAGAACAGTCTGAAGTAATCTATACTCCAACCATACTTCTGTAACTCCAATTTTTTTGAAAAATTAGAAAAACGTAGAGAATTTGTATATATATCACGTGTAAAACATTCATATCAAAAGCACATTCCAGTGAATTTTCAAAATTACTGGACTGAACGCAAAAGTTTCTGTTTTTGCACAGATTCAAGTCAACTATCATCCACACTATCCCAAAGGCTTTACTTGGCATTTTATTGGAACAAAAGCAATAAAACATGATTAATACATGAACTTAATCATGTGAACACATAAAAACATTAAGGTTAAATGTTGGGTTGTCTCCCAACAAGCGCTTTTCTTTAATGGCTTTTAGCTAGGCATAATGATTTCAATGATGCTCGCATAAAAGATAAGGACTGAAACATAACAAGAGCAATCATGAATCATAAGTTTTAGTGGCATCATGAATACATTCATCCATATAACCATCACAAAAATCATTCTTATTATGATCCACAAGCATAGAAATTTTATTACTTCCACATAAGAAAATTTCCTCTCATTCACAATGGTGGGAGTATCATATGAAACTCGAATACTATAAATTGTTTCCACATTAAAAGAGTAATGTTCAGGAAAAAGGTAATCATAACTATGACAAGTTTTATAAATATAAGCATCACTACTTTTTATAACATAAGTATCATCACAATAATCATCATAAGTAGCAACTTTGTTCTCATCATATATAGGAGGCATGCAATCATCATAGCAGATTTGATCATTCAAAGTAGGGGACTAAAAACATCATCTTCATTAAGCATATCATCCCCAAGCTTGGGACAAACATTAATTGCAGCAAATAAATTCTCAAACATGTCATTCTCATCAAACTTAGCATCCCCAAGCTTGTGGCTTGGCACATCATAAGCATAATCACTCTCATCACTAATAGTATGAATAGCACCAACGGTATAACAATTGCTATCATCATGATTTCCCAAGTTGGTGCCAAAAAGATTTCCAATATTCTAAGAACTATCATTATCTTCCCAATCATAATCATCACAACAAGCAATATGCATAACAAAATCATCATCAATAGTGCTCTCGGACAGTGTGCCATAAGACATAGAAGCAATATCATCATCAAGTGCATCATCTTCCACAATTATTTTTGATACATTTTCATGAGGCACAACAATAATAGGAACAACATTATTTGGGAGAGATACCTTTTTACCTCTATTCTTTCTTCTTTACTACTTCTTCACCACATTATTGTGTGGGTTTAATTAATTTTTTCAAACTTCTTATTGATGAGATTGGTTGAATAGGGAGCTCCTTCTCGTCACCTATTTCATCATGAGAGACAGTAGGAGGGAAAGTGGAAATCTTTACCCTTTCATTAGTATTCCTTTTATATTCTATTGGTTTTCCCATCTTTCTATAGTTGGCAATATAAGCATTCTCATTGCAATTTACCATGCAAAGCATACAGATATTTTTTAGATTAGTTTCAATGTCGTCCGTGAGAATGAATACTTCAAACCAACTATTTTTATGTGTCAATTCTTCACTCCCCAAAAATAGACAAAGCTCATTATAAAGTTCAAGGGTGATCAAGTCATTACAATATTTGGCCATGATTCGATCATGAAAAAGTTTGCATTGGAAATTAAGATGACCATCCTTATTGCAAAGTTCACAAGTAATAGGACAAAGAGAACATAATTTTGTGGCAAATTTATCTATCACTTTGAGCAAAAAATTGGTCCTATTATGATTATGCTTCTCACAAAATCTATCTTCCCTATAAGGCACGTCTTCACAAAGTCTTTCCACTCCACAAAAATTGACATGCTTATAAGAAACATTTTTGTCATGACTTGTGCAATCATTATTATCATTTTGGATATTCAAATAACTCATACTAACAACATTGTAATCATGCTCATCATTCAAATATTCTATGCCAAACATTTTATTGAATTCTTCTTCTATCAATTGAGCAAAATTTTCCTTTCCATCATTTTCAAGAAAGACATGATAAAGACGAATAATATGAGACCACCTCAATTCCATTTTTTTGTAGTTTACTTTTATGAACCAAACTAGTGATAAAACAAGAAACTAAAAGATTCAATTGCAAGATCTAAAGATATACCTTCGAGCACTCACCTCCCCAGCAACGGCACCAGAAAAGAGCTTGATGTCTACTACGCAAATTTATTCTTGTAGACTCGTGTTGGGCCTCCAAGCACAGGTTTTGTAGGACAGCAGCGATTTTCCCTCAAGTGGATGACCTAAGGTTTATCAATCCGTGGGAGGCGTAGGATGAAGATGGTCTCTCTCAAACAACCCCGCAACCAAATACAAGAAATCTCTTGTGTCCCCAACACACCCAATACAATGGCAAATTGTATAGGTGCACTAGTTTGGCGAAGAGATGGTGATAAAAGTGTAATATGGATGGTAGAAATATATTTTTATAATCTGAATAAATAAAAACAGCAAGGTAGCAATTGATAAAAGTGAGCACAAATGGTATTGCAATGCTTGAAAATGAGTCCTAGGGTCCATACTTTCGCTAGTGCAATCTCTCAACAATGCTAATATAATTGGATCATATAACCATCCCTCAACTTGCAATGAAGAATCACTCCAAAGTTCCTATCTAGTGGAGAACATAAGACGAAATTGTTTGTTGGGTACGAAACCACCTCAAAGCTATCTTTCCGTTCGATCTATCCAAGAGTTCGTACTAAAATAACACCAAATAATTTCAGATTCATAATACTCAATCCAACACAAAGAACCTCAAAGAGTGCCCCAAGATTTCTACCGGAGAAACAAAGACAAGAACATGCATCAACCCCTATGCATAGATTGCCCCAATGTCACCTTGGGAATCCGCGAGTTGAGTGCCAAAACATATATCAAGTGAATCAATACGATACCCCATTGTCACCACGGGTATTCATAGCAAGACATACATAAAGTGTTCTCAAATCCATAAAAGTATTCAATCGATAAAACGAAATCTCAAAGGGAAAATTCAATTCATCACAAGATAGAGAGGGGAAAACATCATATGATCCGACTACATTAATAAAGCCCGCGATATATCAAGATCATGACATCTCAAGAACATGAGAGAGAGAGAGATTAAACACATAGCTTCTGGTACAAACCCTCAGCCCCGAGGGTGGACTACTCCCTCCTCATCATGGTGGCCGCCGGGATGATGAAGATGGCCACCGGTGATGATTCCCCCCTCCAGGAGGGTGCCGAAACAGGGTCAAGATTGGTTTCTCGTGGCTACAAAGGGTTGCGGCGGCGGAACTTCTGATCTAGGGTCTCCCCAAGGATTTTTGGAATATTTGACGATTTATAGGGCAAAGAGGGGGTGTTACTATTCCACAATTTACTACTAGCATGATTGTAATATTACCATATCCGTATCTCAAAACAGATGCAAGGAATCAAACTTCTCATATATTCAATGATCTTTATGAAAGTTTTTGTTATATCCCTCTTGAATATCCATAATATTAGGACTATATTCATAACCCAAGCAAATTACCATGTTGTTTATAAGACTCTGAAAACAATAAAAGTGAATTGAGAGTTCATATATTTCTTCAAAATAACATCACCGCCATGCTCAGAAAGATATAAGTGAAGCACTAGAGCAACTACCTAGCTCAAAAGATATAAGTGAAGCACACATGGTATCAAAATAAATTCACGATTGATGTGTGTCCCTCTCAAAAGGTGTGTACAGAAAGGATGATTGTGACAAACTAAAAAGCAAGGACTCAAATAATACAAGACGCTCCAAGCAAAACACATACCATGTAGTGAATAAAAATATAGCCTCACGTAAAATACCGATAGATTGAAGACAAAAGTGGGGATGCCTTTCGGGGCATCCCCATGCTCAGATGCTTTGTTGTCCTTGAATATTACCTTGGGGTGCCTTGGGCATCCCCAAGCTTAGGCTCTTGCCACTCCTTATTACATAGTCCATCGAAACCTTACGCAAAACTTGAAAACTTCACAACACAAAACTCAACATAAAACTCGTGAGATCCGTTAGTATAATAAAGCAAATCACCACCTTTAGGTACTGTTGTGAACTCATTCCAATTTTATATATGTGTTATATATAATGTATTCTAACTTATCCATGATTCATACCCCCCCCCATACTACTCATAGATTCATCAAAATAAGTAAATAACACATTGAAAACAAAATCTTTAAAAACAGAATAGCCTGTAGTAATCTGGACATTTTCCATAGTTCCGCAACTCTAAATATTATTAACAATTAATTAAACATGGGAAATTTGTATATCAATAAACTGTGAAGTTCGGAAAATTATCACGCTCCAGTGAATTTTAGAATTTTCTGTACTGGGCGCAAAAGTTTCTGTTTTCTCACAGAATCAAATCAACAATCTTCCAAATCATCCCAAAGGTCTTACTTGGCCCAAACACTAATAAAAAGCATAAAAACACATCCAACCATAGGCTAGAAGATATATTTATTGTAAAACATAAGCAAAAAAAGTAAAAACAAAAGTAAAATTGGGTTGCCTCCCAACAAACACTATTGCTTAACGCCCCTCGCTAGGCATATCGCATAGATCTAGGTATTGTCATATTTGGTATTCAATACATAAGTAGCCCTCACGATAGATTCATATGGAAACATAATATTCTTTCTTGGAAAGTGTTCCATGTCCTTCCTTAATGGAAATTTAAACCTAATGTTTCCTTCTTTCATATCAATAATTGCACCAATCGTTCTAAGGAAATGTCTACCAAGAATAATAGGGCAAGTGGGATTGCAATCTTTATCAAGCACAATAAAATCTACGGGTACATAATTCCTATTTTGCAACAATAAGAACACAATTAAACCTTCCAATAGGTTTCTTAATAGTGGAATCCGCTAGATGCAAATTTGAAGAAAAACCATCAAGTTCATGAAACCTAGCACATCACATAAAGTTTTTGGAATAGTGGAGACGCTAGCACCCCAAACAAAGCATAGCACTCATAATTTTTAATTTTGATCGTAGTAGTGGGTTCCCATTCATGATAAAGCTTTCTAGGGATTGAAACTTCCAACTCAAGTTTTTCTTCAAAAAATTTCATCATGGCATCAACGATAAGTTTAGTAAAAGCCTTATTTTGATTATAAGCATGAGGCGAATTAAGCACGGATTGCAACAAGGAAATACACTCAATCAAATAAAAATTATCATAATTAAAGTCATTGAAATCCAAAAGAGTGGGTTCATCACTAGTTAAAGTTTTGACCTCTCCAACCCCACTTTTATCAATTTTTTCATTAAGATCTTCACTCTCCAAATTATTGGGACGCCTTCTAACTAAAGTTGACTCATCTCCTGTCCCTTCTCTATCAAGATTTATATTAGCAAACAAGTATTCAATAGGAGTCAAGCCAATCACTTTAAGATCTTCATCATTCAAGGATTCGGGTTTAGTTGCCATCTTATTTACTAAAGTGGTTTGTTTATCGGAAAGCTGGCCTACTAAATTTTCAATATGAGCAAGTGGAGATTTAAGACCAAAGACTTCCTTAGTGACATCATCAAGTTCTCTATTGATATATTCAAACATAGTGTTTTGTTCTTTAAGATCGTTCCTAAAGAAATTATTATGCTCAAATTGCAAAGACATGAAACTTTTTGTATTATTCTCAATTTCTTCCAAGTTTCCATGGTAAAACTCAAGACTTTTAGATTGGGACATAATGACGGAACAAGCAGTCTAGCACACAAGCAAGCAAACAAAAAGACGAATGAAAAGAAGGTGAATAAAAAGGCAAATATTTTTGTGTTTATCTGAAAACGTTTTAGAAGTGGGGGTGATGAAAATGAGAGGCAAACGGCGAATAAAGTAAATGCAATAGAGCAGTGTTTATGATAGATACTTGGTAGATTTGATGTAGAACCTCCCCGGCAACGGTGCCAGAAATTCTTCCTGCTACTTCTTGAGCTTGCATTGGTTTTTCCCTTGAGGAAAGGGTGATGCATCAAACTAGGGATAAGTATTCCCCTCAGTTAAGAACCAAGGTATAAATTCAGTAGGAGGTACAAGCAAATCTCCAATGATAGCACCTACACAAACAGACAAATACTTGCACCCAACACGATAAAGGGGTTGTCAATCCCATCATGGTCACTTGCAAGGATGAGATCTAACAGCGATAGATGTAAAAAAAATAAAAGTAAATAAATTGCAGCAAGTTATTTTTGTGTTTTTGATTTTATAGATCTGAAAATAATATGATAAAAGTAGACCCGGGGCCATAGGTTTCACTAGAGGCTTCTCTCTCGAAAGAACGCATACGGTGGGTGAACAAATTACTATTGAGTAATTGATAGAAAATTGAATAATCATGACGATATATAAGGAAATGATCATGAATATAGGCATCACGTCCGTGAAAAGTAGACCGCTCCTGCCTGCATGTATTATTATTACTCCACACATCGACGACTCCTGCCTGCATCTAGTGTATTAAGTTGAAAAACAGAGTAATGCCTTAAGCAAGATGACATGATGTAGATGGATAGATCCATGCAATATGAAATAAATCCCATCTTTTTATCCTTAATGACAACAATACAATACATGCCTCGCTACCCCTTCTGTCACTGGGTGAGGACACCGCAAGATTGAACCCATTAGAAAGCACCTCTCCAATTGTAAGAAAAACCAAGCTAGTTGGCCAAACCAAATCAATAGAACGGAGAGAAATACAAAGCTATCTTAATTATGCATATAAGAATTCAGAGGAGACTCAAATAATATTCATAGATAATCTGATCAAAAACTCACAATTCATCAGATCTCAACAAACACACCGCAAAAGAAGATTACATCGAATAGATCTCCAAGAACATCGAGGAGAACATTGTATTGAAGATCAAAGAGAGAGAAGAAGCCATCTAGCTTCTAGCTATGGACCCGTAGGTCTGTGGTAAACTACTCACACATCATCGGTAGGGTAGCAAGGTTGATGTAGAAGCCCTCCATGATCGATTCCCCCTCCGGCAGCGTACCGGAAAAGGTCCCCAGATGGGATCTCACAAAGACAGAACTTGCGCTGGCGGAAAAGTATTTTTGGTGTGCCCTCTGGTCCAGTGGGAATATTTGGGTATTTAAGGATCTGAGAATAGGGTTAGGGTTGCCATGGGGGGCACATGTTGGGGAACGTAGCAGAAATTCAAAATTTTCTACGCATCACCAAGATCAATCTATGGAGTAATCTAGCAACGAGGGGAAGGGGAGTGCATCTACATACCATTGTAGATCGCGATGCGGAAGCATTGCAAAACGCGGATGAAGGAGTCGTACTCGTAGCGATTCAGATCGTGGTTGATTCCGATCTAAGCACCGAAGAACGGTGCCTCCGCGTTCAACACACGTGCAGCCCGGTGACGTCTCCCACGCCTTGATCCAGCAAGGAGAGAGGGAGAGGTTGGGGAAGACTCCGTCCAGCAGCAGCACGACGGCGTGGTGGTGATGGAGGAGCGTGGCAATCCCGCAGGGCTTCGCCAAGCACCGCGGGAGAGGAGGAGGGAGAGAGGTAGGGCTGCGCCAAGAGAGACAGGAAAACTCATGTGTTGGGCAGCCCTAGACCTCAACTATATATAGGGGGGGAGGGGGCTGCGCCCCCTCTAGGGTTCCCACCCCAAGGGGTGGCGGCCAGCCCTAGATCCCATCTAGGGGGCGGCCAAGGGGGGAAGAGAGGGGGGCGCCACTAGGGTGGGCCTTAAGGCCCATCTGGACCTAGGGTTTGCCCCCTCCCACTCTCCCTGCGCCTTGGGCTTTGGTGGGGGGGCGCACCAGCCCACCTGGGGCTGGTCCCCTCCCACACATAGCCCACGCAGCCTTCTGGGGCTGGTGGCCCCACCTGATGGACCCCCGGGACCCTCCCGGTGGTCCCGGTACATTACCGATAGCACCCGAAACTTTTCCGGTGACCAAAACAGGACTTCCCATATATAAATCTTTACCTCCGGACCATTCCGGAACTCCTCGAGATGTTCGGGATCTCATCCGGGACTCCGAACAACATTCGGTAACCACGTACATACTTTCCCTATAACCCTAGCGTCATCGAACCTTAAGTGTGTAGACCCTACGGGTTCAGGAACCATGCAGACATGACCGAGACGTTCTCCGGCCAATAACCAACAGCGGGATCTGGATACCCATGTTGGCTCCCACATGTTCCACGATGATCTCATCGGATGAACCACGATGTCGGGGATTCAATCCATCCCGTATACAATTCCCTTTGTCTACCGGTATGTTACTTGCCCGAGATTCGATTGTCGGTATCCCGATACCTTGTTCAATCTCGTTACCGGCAAGTCTCTTTACTCGTTCCGTAACTCACATCATCCCGTGATCAACTCCTTGGTCACATTGTGCACATTATGATGATGTCCTACCGAGTGGGCCCAGAGATACCTCTCCGTTTACACGGAGTGACAAATCCCAGTCTCGATTCGTGCCAACCCAACAGACACTTTCGGAGATACCTGTAGTGCACCTTTATAGCCACCCAGTTACGTTGTGACGTTTGGTACACCCAAAGCATTCCTACGGTATCTGGGAGTTGCACAATCTCATGGTCTAAGGAAATGATACTTGACATTAGAAAATCTCTGAGCAAACGAACTACACGATCTTGTGCTAGGCTTAGGAATGGGTCTTGTCCATCACATCATTCTCCTAATGATGTGATCCCGTTATCAATGACATCCATGTCCATGGTCAGGAAACCGTAACCATCTATTGATCAACGAGCTAGTCAACTAGAGGCTTACTAGGGACATGGTGTTGTCTATGTATCCACACATGTATATGAGTTTCCTATCAATACAATTCTAGCATGGATAATAAACGATTATCATGAACAAGGAAATATAATAATAACCAATTTATTATTGCCTCTAGGGCATATTTCCAACAGCACAAACTCGTAGGGCGCGCCCTGTGAGCTTGTCGCTCACCCGTGGGCCTTCTGGCCTCCTCCTTAAGCTTCCTGGGTGTCTTCTTGTCCAAGAAAAATCGTCAAAATTTTTCATTCCGTTTGGACTCCGTTTGGTATATATTGATTTTCTGTAAAAGACAAAAACAACGAAAAACATCAACTGGCACTGGGCACTAGGTTAATAGTTTAGTCCCAAAAAATGATATAAAATATCATAAAATGCATATAAAACATTCAAGATGGATAATATAATAGCACGAAACAATAAAATATTATAGATACGTTGGAGACGTATCAGTCCACGAAAGACTTGCCTCACCCGGGTAGATCTTCACGTAGTAGGCAATCTCCTTGCCCTTGCAAACTTCTTGGTTCAACTACACAATATGTCGGAGGATCCCAAGCAACACCTTACCAATCTAGGAGACACCACTCTCCAAAAGGTAATAGACGGTGTGTTGATGATGAACTCCTTGCTCTTGTGCTTCAAATGATAGTCTCCCCAACACTCAACTCTTTCTCACAGATTTGGATATCGTGGAAGAAGAATCGGATGGAAAGCAACTTGGGAAAGGCTAGAAATCAAGATTCTTGTGGTAGGATTGGAATGTCTTAATCTCAACACATGAGTAGGTGGTTCTCCCTGAGAAAATGAAAGGTGGAAGTGTAGGCACATTCTGATGGCTCTCTCTCTGATGGAGAGGGGGTGTAGGGGTATATAGCCTCCACACAAAATCCAGCCGTTACACACATTTGACCAATCTTGGTGGGACCGAATAATGCAACTCGGTGAGACCGATTAGTACAATCAGGTGAACATTAGGAATCTCAGTGGGACAGACTGGTACAACTCGGTGGGACCGATGTGCTAGGGCTTAGGGAAGACATCATCTTGGTGGCGCCGATTGCATCAACTCGATGAGATCGAAGTGAAGCAATAAGCAACAGAGAATCTATCAAGCCAACTCAGTGAGACCAATTGCATAAACTCGATGAGACCAAAGTGAATGCAACTGGTCACAGTGCTTTGGCAAGGCCATCTCGGTGAGACCGAGATCCGTATCGGTCAGACCATGTTGGGGAACGTAGCAATAATTCAAAATTTTCCTACGTGTCACCAAGATCAATCTAGGAGATGCTAGCAATGAGAGAGAGGGAGTGCATCTTCATACCCTTGAAGATCGCTAAGCGGAAGCGTTACAAGAACGCGGTTGATGGAGTCGTACTCGCGGCGATTCAAATCGCGGAAGATCCGATCTAGCGCCGAACGGACGGCGCCTCCGCGTTCAACACACGTACAGCCCGGGGACGTCTCCTCCTTCTTGATCCAGCAAGGGGAGAGGAGAAGTTGAGGGAGAACTCCAGCAGCACGACGACATGGTGGCAATGGAGCTCGTGGTTCTCCGGCAGGGCTTCGCTAAGCACTACGGAGGAGGAGGAGGTGTATGAGGAGGGAGGGCTGCGCCAGGGAAGAGGTGCGGCTGCCCTCCCACCCCTCCACTATATATAGGGGCAAGGGGAGAGGGGGAGGCGCCCTAGGGTTTCCCCTAGGGGGCGGCGGCCAAGCAGATTGGATCTCCCTAGGGAAAATCCTAGGGAGACTTGCCCCCCAAGCCAAGCAGGTGGAGGCTTGCCTCCCAAGCCAGGTGGAGGCACCCCACCTCCCCAAGTAACGTGGGAAAGGGTGTGGGGGGCGCACCACCCCTTAGTGGGCTGGTTTTCCCCTTCCCCTTTGGCCCATGAGGCCCTCCAACACTTGCCGGGGCTACCGAAACACCTTTCGGTCATGCTGGCCATAGCCTGGTACCCCCGGAACACTTCCGGACTCCAATACCCTTCGTCCAATATATCGATCTTCACCGCCGGACCATTCCGGAACACCTCGTGATGTCCGGGATCTCATCCGGGACTCGGAACAACCTTCGGTAACCACATACTATTTCCCATAACAACTCTAGCGACACCGAACCTTAAGTGTGTAGACCCTACGGGTTTGGGAACCATGCAGACATGACCGAGACACCTCTCCAGCCAATAACCAATAGTGGGATCTGGATACCCATATTGGCTCCCACATGTTCCACGATGATCTCATCGGATGAACCACGATGTCGGGGATTCAATCAATCCCGTATACAATTCCCTTTGTCTATCGGTATGTTACTTGCCCGAGATTCGATCGTCGGTATCCCTATACCTTGTTCAATCTCGTTACCGGCAAGTCTCTTTACTCGTTCCGTAACGCATGATCCCGTGGCTAACTCATTAGTCACATTGAGCTCATTATGATGATGCATTACCGAGTGGGCCTAGAGATACCTCTCCGTCATACGGAGTGACAAATCCCAGTCTCGATTCGCGCCAACCCAACAGACACTTTCGGAGATACCTGTAATGCACCTTTATAGCCACCCAGTTACGTTGTGACGTTGGTACACCCAAAGCATTCCTACGGTATCCGGGAGTTGCAGAATCTCATGGTCTAAGGAAACGATACTTGACATTAGAAAAGCTCTTAGCAAACGAACTACACGATCTTGTGCTATGCTTAGGATTGGGTCTTGTCCATCACATCATTCTCCTAATGAGGTGATCCCGTTATCAATGACATCCAATGTCCATGGTCAGGAAAACGTAACCATCTATTGATCAACGAGCTAGTCAACTAGAGGCTCACTAGGGACATGTTATGGTCTATGTATTCACACATGTATTACGATTTCCGGATAACACAATTATAGCATGAACAATAGACAATTATCATGAACAAGGAAATACGATAATAACCATTTTATTATTGCCTCTAGGGCATATTTCCAATAGTCTCCCACTTGCACTAGACTCAATAATCTAGTTCACATCACTATGTGATTGCAATGAATCCAACACCCATGGGCTTTGATCATATCTCGCTTGTGAGAGAGGTTATTAGTCAACGGGTCTGAACCGTTCAGATCCGTGTGGTCTTTACAAATCTCTATGTCATCTTGTAGATGCAGCTACCACGCGCTACTTGGAGCTATTCTAAATAACTGCTCTACTATACGAATCCGGTTTACTACTCAGAGTCATCCGGATTAGTGTCAAAGTTTGCATCGACGTAACCCTTTACGACGAACTCTTTTACCACCTCCATAATCGAGAAAATTCCTTAGTCCACTAATTACTAAGGATAAGTTCGACCGCTGTCATGTGATCCATTCCTGGATCACTCTTGTACCCCTTGACTAATTCATGGCAAGGCACACTTCAGGTGCGGTACACAGCATAGCATACTGTAGAGCCTACGTCTAAAGCATAGGGGACGACCTTCGTCCTTGCTCTCATTTCTGCCGTGGTCAGGTCTTGAGTCTTACGCAATACTCACACCTTGTAACACAGCCAAGAACTCCTTCTTTGCTGATCTATTTTGAACTCCTTCAAAAATCTTGTCACGGTATGTATTCATTTGAAAGTACTACTAAGCGTTTTTGATCTATCCTTATAGATCTTGATGCTCAATGTTCAAGTAGCTTAATCCAGGTCTTCCATTGAAAAACACTTTTCAAATAACCCTATATGCTTTCCAGAAATTCTACATCATTTCCGATCAACGATATGTCAACAACATATACTCATCAGAAATTCTATATTGCTCCCACTCACTTCTTTGGAAATACAAGTTTCTCATAAACTTTTTATAAACCCAAAATCTTTGATCATCTCATCAAAGCGTACATTCCAACTCCGAGATGCTTACTCCAATCCTAAGAAGGATTGCTGGAGCTTTGCATACTTGTTAGCATCTTTCAGGATTGACAAAACCTTCTGGTTGTATCACATACAACCTTTCCTCAAGAAAATCGTCGAGGAAACAATGTTTTGACATCCTATCTGCAAGATTTCATAAATAATGTAGTAACTGCTAATATAATTCCAACAGACTCTTAGCATCGCTACGAGTGAGAAAGTCTCATCGCAGTCAACTCCTTGAACTTGTCGGAAAACATCTTAACGACAAGTCGAGCTTTCTTAATGGTGACACTTACCATCATTGTCTGTCTTCCTTTTAAAATCCATCTGCACCCAACAGCCTTACGACCATCAAGTAGTTCTTCCAAAGTCTATACTTTGTTTTTATACATGGATCCTCTCTCGGATTTTATGGCCTCGAGCGATTCGTCGTAATCCGGGCCCACCATCGCTTCTCTATAGCTCGTAGGTTCATTGTTGTCTAGCAACATGACTTCCAAGACAGGATTACGTACCACTCTGAAGTAGTACGCATCCTTGTCGACCCACGAGGTTAGGTAGTGACTTGATCTGAAGTTTCATGATCACTATCATAAGCTTCCACTTCAATTGGTGTAGGTGCCACAGGAACAACTTCCTGTGCCCTGCTACACATTAGTTGAAGTGACGGTTCAGTGACCTCATCAAGTCTCCACCATCCTCCCACTCAATTCTTTCGAGAGAAACTTTTCCTCGAGAAAGGACCCGTTTCTAGAAACAATCACTTTTGCTTCCAGATCTGAAATAGGAGGTATACCCAACTGTTTTGGGTATTCTATGAAGATGCATTTATCCGCTTTGGGTTCGAGCTTATCAGCCTGAAACTTTTTCACATAAGCGTCGCAGCCCCAAACTTTTAAGAAACGACAGCTTAGGTTTCTCTAAACCATAGTTCATACGGTGTCGTCTCAACGGAATTGCGTGGTGCCCTATTTAAAGTGAATGCGGTTGTCTCTAATGCCTAACCCATAAACGATAGTGGTAATTCGATAAGAGACATCATGGTATGCACCATATCCAATAGGGTGCAGCTATGATGTTCGGACACACCATCACACTATGGTGTTCCAGGCGGTATTAATTGTGAAACACTTTCCACAATGTCTTAATTGTGTGCCAAACTCGTAACTCAGATATTCATCCCTATGATCATATCATAGACATTTTATCCTCTTGTCACGACGATCTTCAACTTCACTCTGAAATCACTTGAACCTTTCAATAATTCAGACTTGTGTTTCATCAAGTAAATACACTCAGCATCTACTCAAATCATCTGTGAAGTAAGAACATAACGATATCCACTGCAAGCCTCAGCACTCATTGGACTGCACACATCAAAATGTATTACTTCCAACAAGTTGCTTTCTTGTTCCATCTTACTGAAAACGACGCCTTTCAGTCATCTTGCCCATGTGGTATGATTTGCATGTCTCAAGTGATTCAAAATCAAGTGAGTCCAAACGATCCATCTGCATGGAGTTTCTTCATGCATATATACCAATAGACATGGTTCGCATGTCTCAATCTTTTCAAAAACGAGTGAGTCCAAAGATCCATCTACATGGAGCTTCTTCATGCGTTTTTATCCCAATATGACTCAAATAGCAGTGCCAAGTATGTGGTACTATCATTACTATCTTATATCTTTTGGCATGAACATGTCTATCACTACGATCGAGATTCAATAAACCATTCATTTTAGGTGCAAGACCATTTGAAGGTATTATTCAAAAGAGTAACCATTATTCTCCTTAAATGAATAACCGTATTGCGATAAACATAATCCAATCATGTCTATGCTCAACGCAAAAACCAAATAACAATTATTTAGGTTTAACACCAATCTCGATGGTAGAGGGAGCATGCGATGCTTGATCACATCAACCTTGGAAACACTTCCAACACATATCGTCATCTCATCTTTAGCTAGTCTCCGTTTATTCCGCAGCTTTTATTTCGAGTTACCAACACTTAGCAACCGAACCGGTATCTAATACCCTGGTGCTACTAGGAGTACTAGTAAAGTACACATTAATATAATATATATCCAATATACTTCTGTCGACCTTACCAGCCTTCTCATCTACCAAGTATCTAGGGTAGTTCTGCTTCAGTGACCGTTCCCCTCATTACAGAAGCACTTAGTCTCAGGTTTGGGTTCTACCTTGGGTTTCTTCACTAGAGCAGCAACTGATTTGCCGTTTCATGAAGTATCCCTTCTTGCCCTTGCCCTTCTTGAAACTAGTGGTTTTACTAACCATCAACAATTGATGCTCCTACTTGATTTCTACTTTCACGGTGTCAAACATCGCGAATAGCTCAAGGATCATCATATCTATCCCTGATATGTTATAGTTCATCACGAAGCTCTAATAGCTTGGTGGCAGTGACTTCGGAGAACCATCACTATCTCATCTGGAAGATTAACTCCCACTCGATTCAAGCGATTGTAGTACTCAGACAATCTGAGCACATGCTCAACGGTTGAGCTTTTCTCCCTTAGTTTGCAGGCTTAAGAAACTTGTCAGAGGTCACATACCTCTTGACGTGGGCACGAGCCTAAAATCCCAATTTCAGCTCTTGGGACATCTCATATGTTCCGTGACGTTTCAAAATGTCTTCAGTGCCTCAATTCTAAACCGTTCAACATTACGCACTGAACTATCACATAGTCATCAAAACGTGTATGTCAGATGTTCGCAACATCCACAAACGACGCTCGAGGTTCAGCACACCGAGCGGTGCATTAAGGACATAAGCCTTCTGTGCAGCAATGAGGACAATCCTCAGTTTACGGACCCAGTCCGCATAATTGCTACTATCAACTTTCAACTAAATTTTCTCTAGGAACATATCTTAAACAGTAGAACTAAAGCGTAAGCTACGACATAATTTGCAAAGACCTTTTGACTATGTTCATGATAATTAAGTTCATCTAATTATTTAATGAACTCCCACTCAGATAGACATCCCTCTAGTCATCTAAGTGATACATGATCCGAGTCAACTAGGCCGTGTCCGATCATCACGTGAGACGGACTAGTCATCATCGGTGAACATCTCCATGTTGATCGTATCTACTATACGACTCATGTTCGACCTTTCGGTCTCTTGTGTTCCGAGGCCATGTCTGTACATGCTTGGCTCGTCAAATCAACCTAAGTGTTTCGCATGTGTAAATCTGGCTTACACCCGTTGTATGCGAACGTTAGAATCTATCACACCCGATCATCACGTGGTGCTTCGAAACAACGAACCTTCGCAACGGTGCACAGTTAGGGGGAACAGATCTCTTGAAATTTTAGTGAGGGATCATCTTATTTATGCTACCGTCGTTCTAAGCAAATAAGATGTAAACATGACAAACATCACATGCAAATCATAAAGTGACATGATATGGCCAGTATCATCTTGCGCCTTTTGATCTCCATCTTCGAGGCGCGGCATGATCACCTTCGTCACCGGCATGACACCATGATCTCCATTATCATGATCTCCATCATCGTGTCTTCATGAAGTTGTCTCGCCAACTATTACTTCTACTACTATGGCTAATGGTTAGCAATAAAGTAAAGTAATTACATGGCATTTTTCATTGACACGCAGGTCATACAATAAATTAAGACAACTCCTATGGCTCCTGCCGGTTGTCATACTCATCGGCATGCAAGTCGTGATTCCTATTACAAGAACATGATCAATTTCATACATCACATATATATAATTCATCGCATCCTTTTGGCCATATCACATCACATAGCATACCCTGCAAAAACAAGTTAGACGTCCTCTAATTGTTGTTGCATGTTTTACGTGGCTGCTATGGGATTCTAGCAAGAACGTTTCTTACCTACGCAAAAGCCACAACGTGATATGCCAATTTCTATTTACCCTTCATAAGGACCCTTTTCATCGAATCCGATCCGACTAAAGTGGGAGAGACAAACACCCGCTAGCCACCTTATGCAACTAGTGCATGTCAGTCGGTGGAACCTGTCTCACGTAAGAGTACGTGTAAGGTCGGTCCGTGCCGCTTCATCCCACGATGCCGCCGAATCAAGATAAGACTAGTAACGGCAAGTAAATTGACAAAATCGACGCCCACAACTACTTTGTGTTCTACTCGTGCATAGAAACTACGCATAGACCTAGCTCATGATGCCACTGTTGGGGAACGTAGCAATAATTCAAAATTTTCCTACGTGTCACCAAGATCAATCTAGGAGATGCTAGCAATGAGAGAGAGGGAGTGCATCTTCATACCCTTGAAGATCGCTAAGCGGAAGCGTTACAAGAACGCGGTTGATGGAGTCGCACGCGCGGCGATTCAAATCGCGGAAGATCCGATCTAGCGCCGAACGGACGGCGCCTCCGCGTTCAACACACGTACAGCCCGGGGACGTCTCCTCCTTCTTGATCCAGCAAGGGGAGAGGAGAAGTTGAGGGAGAACTCCAGCAGCACGACGGCATGGTGGCAATGGAGCTCGTGGTTCTCCGGCAGGGCTTCGCTAAGCACTACGGAGGAGGAGGAGGTGTATGAGGAGGGAGGGCTGCGCCAGGGAAGAGGTGTGGCTGCCCTCCCACCCCTCCACTATATATAGGGGCAAGGGGAGAGGGGGAGGCGCCCTAGGGTTTCCCCTAGGGGGCGGCGGCCAAGCAGATTGGATCTCCCTAGGGAAAATCCTAGGGAGACTTGCCCCCCAAGCCAAGCAGGTGGAGGCTTGCCTCCCAAGCCAGGTGGAGGCGCCCCACCTCCCCAAGTAACGTGGGAAAGGGTGTGGGGGGCGCACCACCCCTTAGTGGGCTGGTTTTCCCCTTCCCCTTTGGCCCATGAGGCCCTCCAACACTTGCCGGGGCTCCCGAAACACCTTTCGGTCATGCTGGCCATAGCCTGGTACCCCCGGAACACTTCCGGACTCCAATACCCTTCGTCCAATATATCGATCTTCACCGCCGGACCATTCCGGAACTCCTCGTGATGTCCGGGATCTCATCTGGGACTCCGAACAACCTTCGGTAACCACATACTATTTCCCATAACAACTCTAGCGTCACCGAACCTTAAGTGTGTAGACCCTACGGGTTCGGGAACCATGCAGACATGACCGAGACACCTCTCCGACCAATAACCAATAGTGGGATCTGGATACCCATATTGGCTCCCACATGTTCCACGATGATCTCATCGGATGAACCACGATGTCGGGGATTCAATCAATCCCGAATACAATTCCCTTTGTCTATCGGTATGTTACTTGCCCGAGATTTGATCGTTGGTATCCCTATACCTTCTTCAATCTCGTTACCGGCAAGTCTCTTTACTCGTTCCGTAACGCATGATCCCGTGGCTAACTCATTAGTCACATTGAGCTCATTATGATGATGCATTACCGAGTGGGCCTAGAGATACCTCTCCGTCATACGGAGTGACAAATCCCAGTCTCGATTCGCGCCAACCCAACAGACACTTTCGGAGATACCTGTAGTGCACCTTTATAGCCACCCAGTTACGTTGTGACGTTTGGTACACCCAAAGCATTCCTACGGTATCCGGGAGTTGCACAATCTCATGGTCTAAGGAAACGATACTTGACATTAGAAAAGCTCTTAGCAAACGAACTACACGATCTTGTGCTATGCTTAGGATTGGGTCTTGTCCATCATATCAATCTCCTAATGAGGTGATCCCACTATCAATGACATCCAATGTCCATGGTCAGGAAAACGTAACCATCTATTGATCAACGAGCTAGTCAACTAGAGGCTCACTAGGGACATGTTGTGGTCTATGTATTCACACATGTATTACGATTTCCGGATAACACAATTATAGCATGAACAATAGACAATTATCATGAACAAGGAAATACTATAATAACCATTTTATTATTGCCTCTAGGGCATATTTCCAACAGACCACTCGTTAGGGTTTCTGGCAACGGCTATGTCAAATGAACTCGGTGGCTCTGGATGGAAAGAATCGGTGGGGCCGAGTTTGGAGATAGGGTTTAGACATATTTGGATGGAGAAACAGGCTGAGGGTTTTGGAGCAATATCACTAAGCACTTGAGAAACTAGAGCATTAACCAACACCTCATCCCCTTTTAATAGTATTGGCTTTCCTATGGACTCAATGTGATCTTGGATCACTAAAATAAAGATGAAGAGTCTTGAGCTTTTTCCAATCTTTGTCCTTAGCATTTTGAGGGGTCAACATCTCTAATCCATGTCATGCCAATCATTGAACAACCTAAAATATTTATCTTGGATGGATATTAGCTCATTGAGCTATATGTTGTTATGAATTACCAAAACCACTCGGGGATTAGTTGCACTTTCAGCAAGAGCCTCTCATATCTGGATTTCAGTTGGAACAATCCCATGCTCTTGGTCGTTTCAACTGTAAACAATGGAACTTCAGCAGCTGTGACGGTATGCCAAAGAATAATTTTTGTGACTTATTATGGTATGCCAAAGAAGACGGTAGCTTCCCACAATTTGGTTGAGGACGAGCGCGGCGGGGCACCCGTTCGGGGTCGACCTCGGCTGATCTTTATGATCAAAGGTGATCGGCATGTCTATCCACGCCCCCGAGTTGGCACCTGTCGGATAGAACTGATTTCTCGTAGGGCCCGTTTGCGCTGGTGGTTGGACGTGAAGGTCTCATAAATCATCACCTCGTCCTCGCCCGAGGACACTTCTACATGGCTGGGGGTGCCTGCAAGTAGACCGGGTCCTCCTTTTGCCACTTGCCTCACCACCCAATAGTCGTGAAGGTTGTGGGTCGGGCAGGAATTAATCAGAATAGCATGTATCGAGCACGGTTTATCCAGGAGGCCATCAAGGGTAGTCCCGGGGTGGCTAGAGGTTTTCTTCTTCTTCCGAGGTCGCTCGGCCGATACGTTTCGCGTGCGGGACTCGCACCAAGGTGTGGGTCTATCATGTTTAAAATTATGTTCACGGATCGAATATGTGCTTTTCCTAGCCAACCAAGCATCTTCGATGGTGCAGAATTTGAACACCAGATCGGTCAGTTCCGAGAGTGTTTGGACACAACGGCAGGCGAGGGTGTCATGATATTGCCATGATATAACGAGCCTACATGGGCAAGGTATACAACCAGTTGGTATATAGGAGACTACAAGACAACTTGAGAAATCCAACAAAACACAAGAGGAAAAATGCTTTTTTGGCTCATATGAGAGTGAAAAAAGATTAACTATCATATTTCTACTTATTGTACATATCTAATTGCTAGTTTAGTTGGTTAGTCTTGCATTCCTTGAATGGTGAGGTCAAGAGCTCAATTCCTATCCAATGCACTTAGACTACCCACAGTGGGAGTAACATAGGTAGTAACATCACACATATCTAGATAAAGTAGATGATGTGGCAAGCAATAAATGAAGAAAGAGAGAAAAGTAGTAACATAGCTACTTAATAGTAGTATGAGTAACATCATACATATCAAGACAAGATGTGTCTATAGCATAATAAATGAAGTGTTGTATGTTACCACCATATATAATTTCCCACTATAGAGGTAGCAACATAGACTAGTAACATGGGCATGTTACTAATCTATGTTACTACCCATTGTGGCTAGTCTTAGTTTTTTGATTTAAAACGAAAAACAGCTTTAAATGGCGGTACGCATAATTACGAGCCCATTAATCATGCCAATTAGGATATGAGGGAATTAAATCATGCTAATTAAGAGTAAGGAGACTAAATCGAGTCAACTAATAGATTCCATGATTAAAAATCAAGTCAATCCATAGATTCGGTAATTAAAATCCCGTTAATTAAGGAGACACAAAAAAGGGAATTACGGGAGGCCCGCGCGATAAAAAAATTGGTGCCATGCAAATCGTTCGGATCTTTTGGAATATACAAATATCAATCAATGAATAGGTGGCTTTAGTTTTGAGAAAAGATAACGCCCACACGTGTGGGCGTTTGCATCTCGCCCACACGTATAGATCAATGTACGTTTGTGTTTGCACGAATCTTGGCATGTTTTGCCAGATTTTTTATGCCACGTAGGACTGGATTGGTGTGTGACCATTTATTCGGTCGCCCGCATGTCCGTTTCACCACGCGGAGGGGCTGGTGTGTGGGCGTTTAGCAGTTCGCCCACACGCCAATTTTCACGCACGCAGAGGGACTGGTGTGTGGACGTTTATTAGTTCGCCCACACGTCCGTCTCCACTCCCACACCCAAAGATGTCAGTTGCCATGTGTTTTGCAGGGTACATGGCAACTGCCCTAGTGTACTTGTAAGCAGATGGCAACTCTCTCTTTACCGGAACATGTTATTTTGCCATGTCTTTTTGTAGTTTTATATGGCAGCTGTCCAGTGTTAGTAGGTGGCAACTCCTAAAGTTTTCAAATCATGGCAACTGTAGTAGACGAGACCATACATGGCAATAGCTGCAGTTGTCCAAAAATGACATCTAGCACTTGACCTGAGATGGCAACTGTAGTTGAGCAACCATGACAACTGTAGTTCAGCAACATGGCAACTGCAGTTAAACGAACATGAAAGAGGGTCCGGACCATGACAACTGCGAGGACGCGTGGTGACTGTCACGTGAGGCGTGTGGGACCGCGAGGTAGGAGGCTGGACGTACGGGCGTGTGGGCGTTATCTATTTTGCCCATACGTAAGCATGTGGGAGGGACCGCGAGGTAAAAGACTGGGCGTGTGGGCATTACTTGTTTTGCCCATACGTAGACGTGTGTACTAGTTCTCTTAGATACCACACGAAACGTGTTGCCAGACACGTGGGTGTTATCGGGACTCTTAGTTTTTCCGGTGTGCAGGGTTGCTAGTGCTAGCGATGGTAACAAAAAATGCCAAATGGTGTCGGTTTTGCCTTTCACGGAACAAATGCGTCGGTATGGTAACATGTCCCGGTCATTCCTTTCGTGTTTCTGTTAGGAAAGATATTCTTTCCTCCATTGTGTATAGAAACGGGAAGTATATCTATTTTTTTCTCTCCTTTCCGCACGGAATCGTCCCGCTTTCTTCACATCCCCTGCAAAAGCACCACACAAAGAAAAGAAAAGAAAGCATTTCCGCTCGTTCATGGCTTCATTGTCAGATCCCTTCTTCTTGTGATCGTTTTCTTTATCGATCTCCACTGCTTGTTATACTCCTAACCAAGCAGAGCGGAGAACGTGCACGAGCGAAAGATTTTGGATTTCACCGACTAGACGGCACGAGGCACGAGCACTAGTGGACAGCAATGGCAGATACTACTTCTACTATCACGTGAAACTACAGCCTTGTTTGCGCGACGTCCGAGGTCAGATCGTCCAGAAACAAAATAGTGGAGTGCTAGCGCTTCGATCCAAGCCGACGACAACTGGCGGATTTGGATTCTACTCACCAGAGATGTTCACGTGGCGGTGCGCACCGCCCTTCCCCCCGCAAGAGATGGAGAGGTAGAGAGCCTTTCCACCTACTGCATACGCACACACGACGTGTATGACACTACGGGAAGGAACCCGCGCGGCTCACCGGAGCAGGTTCGCGCGCCGCTCTGTGCCTCCGTGAGCGCTCCGCGTGGCCCGCCGACCGTTTACTCCTTTCCCCAAGCCCAAGCCTGCCTATTAAACCCAACGCTACTCTTCCTCTGCTTCCCTACCAGTTCATTACTCTTCTTGCTCTGAATCGCGAGAGAGAGAGGGGGAGAGAGAGAGAGAGAGGTGTTAGGTGCAGCTAGCTAGGAGCAAGCAAGCAGATCCAGGAGGAGCGGAGATGGCGGACTGGGGGCCGGTGGTGGTCGCGACGGTGCTGTTCGTGCTGCTGACGCCGGGGCTGCTGTTCCAGCTGCCGGCGCAGGGCCGGATCGTGGCCTTCGGCAGCATGCACACCGGCGGCCTCGCCATCCTCGTCCACGCCGTCATCTACTTCGCCCTCATCACCATCTTCCTCATCGCCATCGGGGTCCACATCTACGCCGGCTAGACCCCCCCCACTCTTCTTCGCCGCACATCGCTTCTCGGCTCTGCCGCGCGTTATTAAGCTTTGTTGCCTGCCGAGCTTGTCTGTCTCTTACTACTATTATTGTTGATGTACTGTGTGTGTAGTAGCTTCTGTTGTCTTCTTTGGTTGATCGGAGAAACAATCGGAAGCTAGTAGTATATGGTTTGGTGGTCGGCTGGGGTTTCGTTTGAGATGGCTCTTGTCTCTGGGATGAAATTTTATCCAGAATGGCCGTTGTTGTTGCTCCTATTGCCGTTGTGAATCCTCTCTTGAATTAACCTTGGACGTGTCAAATTATTTATTTCTCGCTTGACATTCAACTTTTTGTTTGTTTTCTTCAGCTATCTGCTGCTTCCGTAGAAAAAGCTATGTGTTCCGAGTTATCTGAATGACACCACCTCACTCAAAATCAAAAGACACGGAACAAATACCATTGCAACTCTGTTGCGTGCACTGTGCAGTTGTACTGAACTCCTCCCGGCTACCGGTTACTGATTTGTAGCAGCAAATGTTAACTTTCAGAATCTGCCCGTAGCATAGTAGTAGGGTTTGTCACTCCCTTCTGCGCACTTCGCGGATCGATTCATTGGGGTGGGCGTGACGGTCATGCGCCCCCCCGGCTCCCCTGCCGCATAAACTGCGTTGGACCAAACCGGCTCACGTGCAGATGTGCTCCCACCGACCGGATCCCCTTTGCTTGCATCGGCCGTCAGCAACTTGAGGGCATATATGCGATTAAGCAGCTTCGAATCGGATTCTGCTCCCCTGCAAAGTCACTTCGAACCGACGCACGCTAAGACCATCTACAGCCGGACTTGCAAGTCCGGCCTCAAAAGCACGGGCGCGTCCACGGACACCGACTGATCACACCTCAAATAAAAGCACATCCGGATACATAAAATTAGAAATCTCAAATCTATAATATTACATGTAACATAAAGCGATCTTTAACAGAGCTTGTCCGGCTCCACCGTGTTCACGTCCGGCGGTCGACAGCCGACCGTCAAAGTGTTGGTTCGGTCGTTGATAAAGTAGAATAGAAAATGGGACACAAGTCGGTTCACGGGACTAAAGACGCCATCGTCTTTCATGCCCTGCTCTTCCTCGTCGGAGCCCACAATCTGGCCTGTGCCGGAGCCAGCGACATCCATCACGACGAGGTTGCGGCGTCTGGACTGATGCACTATACGGGTCGCTGGAGAATGCAACTCCGTCTCGCTGACGTCCACCGCCACGAGGGCTGCCACCGCCTCACGTGCCTGCTGCCTCGCACGACGGGCACACCTTGCCATGTTTTGATCAGGTGACGCCCATTGTGCGTCCCGCTGCTCAGCGCGCCAACTGAGGGGTTGCGCGTCCGTCATCGTGTTTGGACGCCACACAAACCGCACCGCCTCCTGTGAAGCAACGACGGCACACCTAGCACTGGATCCATGCGCCATTCGGACGGACGCAATGGATTTTCGACGGAAGGAGTCCGAGCGTTGCCGTGCATGGGCGTCCTCCCGGGAGCGGCGGAGCGCAAGCCGGACGGCCATCTCCTTCTCGGGGCCGTATGGGATGAGTTCAGAGTCGACGGATCTAGAGGTGATGGACTCGGATCCGCTGCCCGCCATGCTGGAGACGGCCGGAGATCGTCGGACGGTAGCTTGGGTGGCGGAGGGGAAATTGAGGGGAGTGGAGTGAAGTGGCTAGGGTTTGGTCCGGCGAGCGAATGGGGAGGAATATATGGAGGGTCGGGTGGACCATCGTGGGCCGGGGACGACGTGGCGCGTTCGGACGCGTCTCTATCCGTCCCGTGCTTAGGCTAATATGAGGGTGTCGGTTAGCTCGAGCATTTGAGACTCATTTGAGACGTCTGTCTCGGTCGCATTTTTTTGACCGGTCAGTGACCGGGACGTCCGCTCGGGCGTTGAAGACGGTTTAGGGGGTCCGTCTGATGCTCGAACAATTCAAACCAGACTCCTACCGAAAAGTCAATTCGAACCGGACAAAGTATTCAGGTTAAGCTGACTGCACATCTACATATATGTATGGCAGGTTGATGTATAGATTAATGTGTTCTAAGTGGCTCTTTCAAGCAGATATGTTGTCCTGCAGAACATCTTTTGAAGAACACACCTATATGAGTCTGATTGTTAAAGATCGCAATCTATGAGAGTAGGGTTCTCTCTAGTAAACTCATGAAAGGTCTCGGAGTATGACGCATAAGCTCCACCTGCGAGGAAGACCCACGGTACCTCAGTATTGGTCAAGGCTTCGTGTGAAGCTAGATTCGCAGAAAACTTGCAGTTCAAGGCCCAGTCCACTATTCAAGTTGCTTACTAGTGTAGCATAGAGTTCTAGATGGAAGTTCAACTTAACAGTCTCCACTGCAGTACCGGTATATAAAACAGTGTTTTGGAACCAAAGGCAATTCTTGTGTGCCTCTGGGATCAGGTGGGGGATTGCTGGAATTTAGTCTATTTTGGGACAACCCAATAACTATTTCAGAAATTCCTAATAAATCCTAGAGGCCCACTTAGCCCATTCGTGCAAGGCAAGGGATACTACTAAAGTTTAGTCCAACATTGCTGGTTTAGTGGGAGTTGGACCTCCTTATAAGGGAGGTTCTTTCCCCACTTGTATGAGCATGAGAATAAGAGGGACATCCACGCGCGCTCCTCCTCCGCCGCCCGCCTCGCCTCGTCACGACGCGCCGCGCCGCGCCGTCGGTTGCGGGAATGAGCCGAGCCGATGTCTAAATTTTTGCCACGCACGACGGGTATATGAAAGGTCACACGGACGCTGAAAAGATTTTTGGGATAGTGGAGTTTGAATGCGAACGGTGCAGCCCTTCGGCTGCTGGAAATTCGCTTCATCTCCGTCTCTTCGTTTCACCTTCCATCGCTGCCCTCTCGCCTCTCTCTCTTGTGCCTACAAAAGGGAGGTCGCTCCTCTCCAGAGATGAACAACAGAAGACTCTCTTCCTCCCGCCACCGAGTTCCTGAGCACTGCGCTACTGCCACGATCTTCCCCATCCCGGCTTGCAGCACGCACCGTGAGTCGGGACAGTAGGCCTCCGAAATTGCACCTCTTTGAGTCCTGTACGGGAGAAGGGTGATAAGGTTTTTGGGGAGTGCTCCGCGCGACTACTGACTTCTTCGTCATGGACGCCCCGGACTCCGACGACTACTTCCCGGACGACGACTTCTTCCCCGACGTCGACAACCTCCTCGACGACATGGCTGGCGATGACACGGACCCCAAGTCTAGCGCTTCTGCTGTTGCTGCTGTCCCGTACGTGTTCTTCCTCTTTCTGTTAGAGGTCTTTGTCGGTGTCAAAACCGGCGGATCTCGGGTAGGGGGTCCCGAACTGTGCGTCTAAGGTCGATGGTAACAGGAGACAAGGGACGCGATGTTTACCCAGGTTCAGGCCCTCTCTATGGAGGTAAACCCTACTTCCTGTTTGATTGATCTTGATGAATATGAGTATTACAATAGTTGATCTACCACGAGATCGTAATGGCTAAACCCTAGAAGTCTAGCCTGTATGACTATGGTAATGAATATCTCCCCTTTCCGGACTAAGTCCTCCGGTTTATATAGACACCGAGGAGATCTAGGGTTACACAAGGTCGGTTAGAGAGAAAGGAATCTACATATCCGGTCTCCAAGCTTGTCTTCCACGACAAGGAGAGTCCCATACGGACATGGGTGCAGTCTTCGGTCTTCGTATCTTCACAGCCCTTCAGTCCGGCCCGTGGTTAACAGGCCGGACGCTCGAGTACCCCTTAGTCCAGGACTCCCTCAGTAGCCCCCGAACCAGGCTTCAATGACGAGGTGTTCGGCGCGCAGATTGTCTTCGGCATTGCAAGGCGGGTTCCCCCTCCGACGGCTTCCAAGTAATGTGTTCGGCTTTTAATTCAATGCCACACCCTTCGGCTTTTGTGCTTCTATGTCTTCAACTTCCACGTGTCAGGCGAATGCGGATGGTCAGGGTCTTTTTTGCAAAAAACACCCTAGCCATGCAAGAAAGAGCGTCTATTTAAAGAGATTGGATCTCAGATCCATTCGGCACCACGCGGAAAAAATCCTCAGAGACTGCCAGGAGAGACCACTCCAACATGGCCAACATTCCCAGCTCCTCTTCCCGTTCCAACCTAGAGAGAGGCGAGTGGGAGAGGTGCTCTGTATCCCACAGCCAATTGGAGAAGCTGTAAACGCAGGGATTTCTCCCTCCTACAGATCTGGTCCCTGTTCGAGCAGGATTGGCCTCCTTCAACGGCAAAACCCAGGCGGAGGATTTCCCCAATCCGTTTGCGGGAGAACGAGTGTGCTTCGTCCCCTATTTGCTGAGGGGCGTGGGATTTCCCATTCACCCATTCCTCCGAGGGCTTCTGGAGTATTATGGCCTCCAGCTGCATAACTTTACCCCGGCCTCCATTCTGCACATCGCGGGTTATGTCGCTTTATGCGAACTATTTCTGGGTATTGAGGCCCATTTTGAACTGTGGAGAAAGTTGTTCTGCCTTGTCCCGCGCAACCACGAAGGATCAATATTTGAAGTGGGGGGTGCCGAAATATGGCGCATTGCCGAGACCGGATACCTATCCGGCACGCCGAAGAAGGCGTCTGAAGAGTGTACCTCTGAGTGGTTTACATTGATGATGTCATACTTCCAGATCCGGTTCGGAGAGGCCTCCCCGTGTTTGCGAGTGTTCCTCTGAAGAAGCACCACAGCTGGCGCCCCCGGAGTCCCGAGGAGGAAGATAGTGCGGAAGTTTGCCAACTCCTGAGCAAGATCAGGACGCTTGCCCAGTCCAGGTATACAATAGTCGAAGTGATGGCGACCTCCATAGTATGGGGAGTTCAGCCACTCCAATACAGAGGTCTCCCCATGTGGAATTACAATCGGGAAGATGACGCCTCCCGCTGCGGCAGGAAAGGTCCGGATACCCCTGCCGCCCTAGCCAAAATATTGGTCGAACTGTTCAAGGGTGAGGAAGAGGAGTTCCTGCGCATCACGCACAGAGAAGGATATTCCATGTACAATCCTCCCAGCTGGGTGAGCCCCCAACCTTTTTGCTCCACTCATTCCCCTCCCTGAGCTTTATTAACCCATCTATTTATAACAGCACTGGCGAAAGACTTCCGAGGGGCTCTACAGCCCCGCCCCGCAGCCCGAGGGCCACAATCGGGACCTTGACCCTGGATTCGAAGAGGATCCGGATATATTTGTGGTGCTGGAGAATGGCGTGTTTTACCAGGCGAGCTACGACGGCACCGAAGTGGCCATCATCGCCGATTACCCAGGTCTTCTCCCCGCTTCACACGTAAGTAGTCAGGAGACATCTTCCCCGAAAGGATTCCTTCGTTCCGCCTCACCCACCGCACTGTCTCGTGCTTCGAAGGGGAGGCGTTCGACATACCGTGCTACTCCAGGGGCGACTCCGAAGAGAGCGGCTCCCGCACGGGGCAAGCCTTCGAAGAGGAAGGTAGGAGAAGACATGGTCAGGCCCTTGTCAAAGAGGTATGGGTTTGCAAATATGTGTTTTAATAGTCGCATCCAACTGTGACTTTCATGTTCATTCCGTATCAGGAAAAGAGTCCGCCGGACTATGTCCGGGGGTCTGGGCAGTAATACTCCCAGCAACCAGGATCCATCCCGAGGGGATGGGACGGGGGCCGATATGGGGGTGATGCCAGACTGTCTTTCGGCCGAGGGCTCGGAAAATATGTCCGTCACCAACTCGGAAGTGGAGAGCGCCATGAATCATCGGTGCTTGAGGGCCATTTTACGAGACCCCCGCTGTTCGAAAGAGGCGTTGGATGCCTTCAGCTTGGCTGGCGCATATATCCGAGCTGCTCGAGATGGGCTTGGCAAAGCCACAAAGCAGCATTTGATGGATGTGCAGGTAAGGTTTATTTTGTCCGAAAAGGATAAGCACATGCTAGTAGCCCCCGAGACTGAAAGCAGTTGGCACAAGTGATTTAAGGATCGATGTATAACCAGGTTCCGACGGAGAGGAACAACCTGCTAGCTCAAGAGCTGGAGCAGTGTCGGACACAGCTGAATGCTTCTACCGCCGAACTGAAAGAGTCCAAGAAGGCATCTTCTGGTAAGGTTCCCCTCCATCGAGGAATAACAATTATACAGTAGATGTGCTAACACTATTGCTTATCTCATAATAGGACCATCAGGTCAACTAGAAGAGAAGTTGAAAACCGCTCAAGCGGGAGAGAAAGAGGCAAAAAGACTACACGCCGCAGGCGAACGGGTGTTGACCCGAGTCAGGCAGGAGAAAAACAAACTCCAAGATTCAAATACCAAACTGGGTGAAGAACTGAAAGATGTGCGAGCCCAGCTAGCCGACACCGTGAAGGAGAACAAAAAGCTGCGAGGCAGCATATTCAGTACGTGGCCGGATTTACCTTATAACAGTTTGGGGGTAAAAGTAGCTGATATAGCTATGATTGCAGGTATGTTGACGGGCCGCCCCGAAGAGGAGGTGTCCGGATCATCTAGTGATCTCCTGCAAGGGCTGTCGCAGTTGCACGAGCAAGCTCGGCAGGCAATGCGGAGTGTAGCCAAGGCCTTATGGCCATCCGACTCCCCTCTAGGGAGTATGGAGAAGCTTGTAGAGCTGTTCAAGGGAGCGCGGCGGCGTATCCGACTATGGAAGATATCGGCTTGCCGAGAGGGCGCGCGAGAAGCCTGGGCCATGGTAAAAACACGATATACCAAGCTGGATCCGAATCACATGGCCCGGGTCGGACCGCTAGGGTCAAATGGGGAAGAAATTCCCGTTAGTTTAGTATATAACCAAGTAGAACTAGCCGCCAAGTATTCCCAGCAGGATTGTAAGTTAGATAGCCTGTTGGACGACATAGAGGAGGAAACTTTTGAGTCCAAGTGACTATGTACTTTCCTTTGCATATGTAGGTCTAGCTGAAAACGATTGTCATGGCAGACCTTTTCGCTTCAACCTCTCGACCCGAAGGTGCGGAGTGTTTCCGAATACCAGAACGGCCGAGTAGACCGGGTATGCATGGAAACCAGGCATAGGGGTCATAGTTACTTGAACAGACAATTATCCGGCTAGATATGTTATATTACATTATGAGTGTAAGAAACATCTTCCAGAGAGAATAGTCCCGTTAAGGGTTCCTTTCCCTGGGTGTGCATGCATCGGTGTGCATGTCCGAACTGTGATGAAAAAATCACAATGTGTATAGCTTCTGGGGCTTCACGATGTGACGAATGCAAAAACATCTTTAGTTCACCGACCGAATATTCCCTTAAGAACGCTAGCTTTCGGCTTCACCCAGTCTGAGGTACACATCCAGATGACCCGGCAGTAACAATCGCAGAGGTGCTCCCTTTATGCCCTAGCCGAACTAACGGGAACGTAGGGCATAAGCACAGGAGCTAGGCAACCCAGCTTGGCCAAAACTTAAGTCATATCGATGCATATAATGGCGAAGAAAAGGTACATATGGGAAAAAACGCATATGTGAGGAGCTTGATGCTCGGAAGATAACAATAGCAAGCTTCTGTCCAAGAAGCCCCAGGTATAATAGACGTACATACTTCAAGATGTATGCGTCGGGGGTGTATGGTCTAACCGCACGAAAGCTTTTAAAGCTAAAAATAAAAACGAAAAGAGAGAGAAAAAATAATGGAAAAATAGGGGGAAGGAAACGAACAAAGATTTCCGCGCTAGGCATAGAATCTTTGAAGTTTGGCCGCGTTCTAGGGGTTCGACTCTAATCGATTGTCTGCGCATCACGCAGGCGGTACGCCCCTCCGGTGAGAACTTCATCGATGATGAAGGGACCCTCCCACTTGGGCTTGAGTTTATCCTTTTTCTTCTCCGGCAGGCGTAGAACGAGTTCGCCGATGTTGTAAGTTTTGGCTCGCACCTCTCTGCTTTGATACCTGCGAGCCTGCTGTTGATAAAATGTGGAACGGGCTTTTGCGACGTCGCGCTCCTCCTCCAAGGCATCTAAGCTGTCCTGCCGATCGAGCTCGGCCTCTCTCTCTTCGTACATGCGCACTTGAGGTGAGTCATGAATAATGTTGCAGGGCAGTACTGCCTCTGCGCCGTACACCATGAAGAAAGGTGTGTATCCGGTAGTGCGATTGGGCGTGGTCCGCAGCCCCCAGAGTACGGGGTCGAGCTCCTCAACCCAGTGCTTGTCTGACTCTTTCAAATACCGCACCAGTCTGGGCTTAATGCCGCTCATAATAAGACCATTGGCTCTTTCGACTTGACCGTTTGTTTGTGCATGATATACACAGGCGTAGTCGAGCTTGATGCCCAGATTAGCGCACCAGGTTTTCACTTCGCCGGCTATGAAATTGGAGCCGTTATCAGTGATGATGCTGCGCGGAACACCGTAACGGTGTACAACGTCGGATATAAAGTCTATTACTGGCCCGGACTCGGCCGTTTTAACTGGTTTAGCCTCTATCCACTTGGTGAATTTGTCCACCATGACTAGCAAATATTTCTTCTTATGGCTTCCTCCTTTAAGGGGTCCAACCATATCCAGTCCCCAGACCGCAAAATGCCAAGTGATGGGGATTGTTTGTAGGGCGATGGGGGCATATGGCTTTGGTTGGCGAAGAGTTGGCATCCAACGCAACGTTGGACAAGGTCCTGTGCGTCCACTCGGGCCGTCGGCCAATAAAATCCTGTATGGAAGGCCTTGCTAACAAGGGCCCGAGCTGCGGCGTGGTGCCCGCCGAGACCGGTATGAATCTCAGCCAGTAGCTGCCGCCCCTCCTCCTCGGAGATACATCTTTGAAGGACTCCAGTAGCGCTTTTCTTATAGAGCTCTCTGTCATGAACCTTGTAGGCCTTCGAACGCCAGACAATGCGGCGGGCCTCATTCTAGTCCTCAGGAAGCTCCTTCCTGTTGAGGTAGGCCAGGAAGAGTTCGGTCCACGGGGCAATTACTGCTAGAATGAGATGCGCCGACGGTGTTATTTCGGTGGCTGAGCCTCCCATGATGTCGGTGTTTTCGGAATCTGGGGTTATGTTCGGATCCGGAATAGTGTTGCCGTTTTCCCCCTGCCACACCACGGATGGCTTAAAAAGCCTTTCCAGAAAGATATTAGGCGGGACGGAGTCACGCTTAGCGCCGATACAAGCAAGAACGTCCGCCGCTTGATTACTCTCTCGAGCCACATGATGGAACTCGAGCCCCTCGAACCGAGCCGACATTTTTATGATGACATTATGATAAGCTGCCATCTTAGGATCTTTGGCATCAAAGTCTCCATTTATTTGAGATATTGCGAGGTTTGAGTCCCCGCGCACTTCCAGGCATTGTATGCCCATGGAGACAGCCATCCGGAGACCGTGCAATTAGGTTCGTATTCGGCTGCGTTGTTGGAGTCTGTGTATAGTATTTGGAGTACGTACTGAACGACGTCTCCAGTAGGGGACGTTAAAACGACGCCCGCTCCTAGCCCTGCCAGCATTTTGGAGCCATGGAAGTACATAACCCAATTGGAATATGTGCCGTACTCTTTAGGGAGTTCGGCCTCTGTCCATTCGGCGACGAAGTCAGCCAGTACTTGGGATTTGATAGCTCGACGTGGTTTGTATGTAATATCAAATGGAAGGAGCTCAATGGCCCATTTGGCAATCCGGCCCATGGCATCGCGGTTGTTTATTATGTCATTGAGTGGTACTTCAAAGGCCACCGTAATCGAGCACTCCTGGAAGTAGTGACGGAGCTTTCGGGATGCCATGAAGACCGCGTATGCTGTCTTTTGATAATGGGGGTACCGGGATTTGCATGGTGTAAGGACAGTGGATACGTAGTATACTGGCTTCTGAAGTGGGAATTTGTGTCCGTCCTGTTCTCGTTCAACGATGAGCATGGCGCTCACCACTTGATGTGTTGCCGATATGTATAATAACATCGGTTCACCGGCGTCTGGCGCGGCCAGGATTGGGTTGCTCGCCAGAATGGTTTTTATTTCTTCCAGTCCGGCTGTCGCCGCGTCCGTCCACTCGAAGTGATCGGTTCACCATAGAAGGCGATAAAGTGGCAGTGCCTTTTCTCCCAATCTGGAGATAAAGCGACTTAGAGCTACCACGCAACCCGTGAGTTTTTGGACTTGTTTAAGGTCTGTTGGCGTAGCCAATTGTGACAGAGCTCGGATTTTGGCTGGATTTGCTTCAATTCCTCTGTTGGAAACGATGAAGCCCAGCAGTTTTCCAGCGGGGACGCCGAAAACGCACTTTTCCGGATTGAGCTTAATGTCATACGCGCGGAGGTTGTCGAATGTGAGACGTAAATCATCTATTAGTGTCTCGATGTGCCTGGTTTTGATGACGACGTCGTCGACATAAGCTTCAACTGTCTTGCCGATCTGTTTCTCCAGGCATGTTTGAATCATGCGTTGGTATGTGGCGCCAGCGTTCTTAAGCCCGAAGGGCATGGTGTTGAAGCAAAATGGCCCATATGGGGTAATGAATGCTTTTGCAGCTTGATCGGACTCCTTCATTTGGATTTGATGGTATCCGGAATATGCATCAAGGAAACACAGTGAGTCGTGTCCTGCGGTAGCATCGATGATTTGATCGATGCGGGGGAGAGGGAAGGGATCTTTAGGGCAAGCTTTGTTGAGGTCTTTGAAATCGACGCTCAGGCGCCAGGATTTGTCCTTCTTTGGTACCATCACCAAGTTTGCCAGCCTGTCCGGATGTTTTATTTCTCTAATGAATCCGGCCTCAATTAGCTTGGCTAACTCCTCTCCCATGGCTTGCCGTTTGGGTTCGGAAAAGCGTCGCAGTGCTTGTTTGACTGGTTTATATCCCTTTAATATATTGAGACTATGCTCGGCCAGTTTACGTGGGATTCCAGGCATATCGGAAGGGTGCCAGGCGAATATATCCCAGTTTTCGTGAAGGAAATCCCGTAGCGCGGCGTCGACCGTTGGGTCTAGTTGTTCTCCAATAGATGCTGTCTTCTTGGGGTCCGTTGGGTGGACCTGGAATTTGACTATTTCTTCTGCCGGCTTGAAGGAGGTGGATTTGGGTCGTTTGTCTAAGATCACATCGTCTTTATCCACCGTAGAGCGCAGCGCGGTTAATTCTTCGGCCACGAGGGCTTCAGATAATGCCTCAAGGGCCAGGGATGCAGTTTTGTTCTCGGTGCGGAGTGCTATGTCCGGATCACTAACAAGAGTGATTATGCCGTTTGGTCCAGGCATTTTGAGCTTCATATACCCGTAATGAGGTATAGCTTGGAAGCGTGTCAAAGCGTCCCGCCCCAGCAGGGCGTGGTATTCGCTGCTGAAAGGAGCCAATTGGAAGGTGATCTCTTCAGACCGATAATTCTCCGACGTGCCGAATACCACGTCAAGTGTGATTTTTCCCGCACACCACGCCTCCCGACTAGGAATGATTCCTCGGAAGGTCGTGCTGCTTTGCTTGATGCGGCTCATGTCTATTTCCATTTTGTGGAGTGTATCCTCATAGATGAGATTTAGTCCGCTGCCACCGTCCATGAGGACCTTGGTGAGTCTAAAGCTGTCCACGATGGGACTGAGGACTAATGCGGCTGGCGCTCGGACTGTCTTGTATTTTGGTTCGTCACCGGCATTAAAGGTTATAGCCGTGTCGTTCCAAGGGTTTATCGCGACAACCAATGGTCTTCTTTTTGTTTTTCACTCTCCTATTTTGATTTTGGAAGAGTTCTGCTACTGTTTCAGTAGTTCTAAGACCCTTCCTTCCCTTTTCAAGTTTGACAGACTTCGGCGAGGTCACGGAGTGCCCTTTTGCGCTTACTGTTTGAAGCGAATGTCTCGAAGACCATCAATACTCTGGGGTCGTCATCTTCTGGAGGGTTTTGCTCTGGGACATTTTTGGTAAGGATGTCCTCGCCGCTCTTGGCTACCTGCCGGAGTATCCAACGTGCTCTAAGGCTGTGGGTTGGTATGGTGTCCGGTGTTGTGTGTATTTTGCATGGCCCATCAAGCCGTCCCTCCAGAACGGTTCCATGCCGCGTAATGGATTTATGTTTCTTGGCTATTAGACTGGGTGTGTCACGGGAATGTGCCCTTTTCGCCTGGACTAGCGGTTGAGTTGGGACCGATGGCCCCCAACAAGCTGCCTGATCCTTCCAAGCGCTTTCCATTGCGCTGTGCTTCTGTACGATATTTGCCAAGTCAACGAAGTGTAGTATACAACAGCGATTAATGGCGTTGAGGATTCCTTCGTTCGTGCAATTGTTGCAGAACGCAAATATCGCGTCCTCGTCGCGGCAATCTTTAACCTTATCCTTGACAAGGAGGAACCTTGCCCAGAAGTGGTGGACCGTTTCTTGAGACTGCTGTTGTATGCTCATGAGAGCGCTTATGTCTGGGTGGGTGGGTGGAATTGAATTCGGACCCTGACCCGGTCGATGATCCGGAGTTTGAAAGTTTTTCGGGCTCGACAGTCCGGGCTCCAGAGTATCTTCTGGTCGCCTATGCCCGCCGTCCGATTCTATGTTCGGAAGGCCGGTCACCTCATTTTGCTGGTGGGTGTCCGGCCCTGGGGGGACGGCGATCTGGATATAGTCCATCTTTAGTATAGGGGAAGAGTTGCTATCTTGCTCCTTGATACGTCTCCAACGTATCTACAATTTTTGATTGTTCCATGCTATTATATATTCTGTTTTGGATGTTTAATGGGCTTTATTATACACTTTTATATTATTTTTGGGACTAACCTATTAACCGGAGGCCCAGCCCAAATTGTTGTTTTTTGCCTATTTCAGTGTTTCGCAGGAAAAGGATGTCAAACGGAGTCCAAACGAAATGAAACCTTCGGGAACGTGATTTTCAGAACAAACGTGATCCAGAGGACTTGGAGTGGACGTCAAGGAATCAACAAGGAGGCCACGAGGTAGGGGGCGCGCCTACCTCCCCTGGGCGCGCCCTCCACCCTCGTGGGCCCCTCGTAGCTCCACCGACCTACTTCTTCCTCCTATATATACCTACGTACCCCCAAACCATCAGATACGGAGCCAAAACCCTATTTCCACCGCCGCAACCTTCTGTACCCGTGAGATCCAATCTTGGGGCCTTTTCCGGCGCTCCGCCAGAGGGGGCATTGATCACGTAGGGCTTCTACATCAACACCATAGCCTCTCCGATGATGTGTGAGTAGTTTACCTCAGACCTTCAGTTCCATAGTTATTAGCTAAATGGCTTCTTCTCTCTCTTTGGATCTCAATACAAAGTTCTCCTCGATTCTCTTGGAGATCTATTTGATGTAACTCTTCTTTTTGCGGTGTGTTTGTCGAGATCCGATGAATTGTGGTGCTCAAGATTATCTATGAACAATATTTGAATCTCCTCTGAATTCTTTTATGTATGATTGGTTATCTTTGCAAGTCTCTTCGAATTATCAGTTTGGTTTGGCCTACTAGATTGATCTTTCTTGCAATGGGAGAAGTGCTTAGCTTTGGGTTCAATCTTGCGGTGCTCGATCCCAGTGACAGTAGGGGAAATGACACGTATTGTATTGTTGCCATCGAGGATAAAAATATGGGGTTTATATCATATTGCATGAGTTTATCCCTCTACATCATGTCATCTTGCTTAAAGCGTTACTCCGTTCTTATGAACTTAATACTCTAGATGCATGCTGGATAGCGGTCGATGTGGGGAGTAATAGTAGTAGATGCAGGCAGGAGTCGGTCTAATTGTCACGGACGTGATTCCTATATACATGATCATACCTAGATATTCTCATAACTATGCTCAATTCTATCAATTGCTCGATAGTAATTCGTTTACCCACCGTAATACTTATGCTATCTTGAGAGAAGCCACTAGTGAAACCTATGGCCCCCGGGTCTATTTTCTATCTTATTAATCTCCCGTCAACAAGCTGTTTCTGGCGCTGTTTATTTTGCTTTCTTTACTTTTAATCTTTATCATAAAAATACCAAAAATATTATCTCATCATCTCTATCAGATCTCACTTTTGCAAGTGGCCGTGAAGGGATTGACAACCCCTTTATCGCGTTGGTTGCAAGGTTCTTATTTGTTTGTGTAGGTGCGTGGGACTTGAGTGTGGCCTCCTACTGGATTGATACCTTAGTTCTCAAAAACTGAGGGAAATACTTACGCTACTTTACCGCATCACCCTTTCCTCTTCAAGGGAAAACCAACGCAGTGCTCAAGAGGTAGCAAGAAGGATTTCTGGCGCCGTTGTCGGGGAGTCTACGCATAAGTCAAGACATACCAAGTACCCATCACAAACTCTTATCCCTTGCATTACATTATTTGTCATTTGCCTCTCGTTTTCCTCTCCCCCACTTCACCCTTGCCGTTTTATCCGCCCTCTTTTTCCGTTCGCCTCTTTTTCGCTTGCCTCTTGTTTTCTTGTGTGTTGGATTGCTTGTTTGTCACGATGGCTCTACCTAGATTTGGTGATCTTCACCTTAAAAGGTTAGAAGATATTGAAAGCAACGTCAGAGGTTTCATGACTTTACAATTTGAGCATAACAATTTCTTTAGAAACGAGCTTAAGGAACAAAAAAGCTTTATGGGTTACATAAATAAAGAGCTCGACGATATGTCTAAGGAATTTTATGGTTTGAAATCTCACATTGCTCATCTCGAAAAATTAATTGCTGAAATTTCATATAAGCAGGCCACCTTAGTTAATAAGATGGCCGCTAAACCGGAAACTTTTTATGAGAATAAAGATGAAGATCTAAAAGTTATTGATGTGTCCCCTATTAAATCTTTGTTTTGCAATATGAATCTTTATAATGATGGGACTGGAGATGAGTCAACTTTAGTTAGAAGGCGTCCAAAAAATTCGGAGTTTTTAGATCTTGATGCAAAAATTGGTAAAGGTGGGATTGAAGAGGTCAAAACTTTAGATATCTATGAACCCACTATCTTGGATTTTAAGGAATTTAACTATGATAATTGCTCTTTAATAGATTGTATTTCCTTGTTGCAATCCGTGCTAAATTCTCCTCATGCTTATAGTCAAAATAAAGCTTTTACCAAACATATCGTTGATGCTTTGATGCAATCTTATGAAGAAAAACTTGAGTTGGAAGTTTCTATCCCTAGAAAACTTTATGATGAGTGGGAACCTACTATTAAAATTAAAATTAAAGATCATTAATGCTATGCTTTGTGTGATTTGGGTGCTAGTGTTTCGATGATTCCAAAAACTTTGTGTGATTTGCTAGGTTTCCGTGAATTTGATGATTGTTCTCTAAACATGCATCTTGCGGATTCCACTATTAAGAAACCTATGGGAAGAATAAATGATGTTCTTATTGTTGCAAATAGGAACTATGTGCCCGTAGATTTCATTGTTCTTGATATAGATTGCAATCCTTCATGTCCTATTATTCTTGGTAGACCTTTCCTTAGAACGATTGGTGCAATTATTGATATGAAGGAAGGAAATATTAGATTCCAATTTCCGTTAAGGAAAGGCATGGAACACTTTCCTAGAAAGAAAATAAAATTACCTTATGAATCTATTATGAGAGCCACTTATGGATTGCCTACCAAAGATGGCAATACCTAGATCTATCCTTGCTTTTATGCCTAGCTAGGGGCGTTAAACAATAGCGCTTGCTGGGAGGCAACCCAATTTTATTTTAGTTTTTTGCTTTTTGATCCTGTTTAGGAATAAATCTTTGATCTAGCCTATGGTTGGATTTGTTTTTGTGGTTTAATTAGTGTTTCTGTCAAGTAAAACCTATAGGATCTTCTTGGATGATAGTTATTTGATCTTGCTGAAAATTCCAGAAACTTTCTGTTCACGAAAACAATTGTTAAAAATCACCAGAACGTGATAAAATACTGATTCCAATTGAAGCAGATCAATAAACTAATTATTTAGGTCTTCCTGTTTTGGTAGAGTTTTCTGAGTTACAGAAGTTTGCGTTAGTTACAGATTACTACAGACTCTTCTGTTTTTGACAGATTCTGTTTTTCGTGTGTTGTTTGCTTATTTTGATGAATCTATGGCTAGTAAAATAGTTTATAAACCATAGAGAAGTTGGAATACAGTAGGTTTAACACCAATATAAATAAAGAATGAGTTCATTACAGTACCTTGAAGTGGTGTTTTCTTTTCTTTCGCTAACGGAGCTCATGAGGTTTTCTGTTAAGTTTTGTGTTGTGAAGTTTTCAAGTTTTGGGTAAGGATTTGATGGATTATGGAACAAGGAGTGGCAAGAGCCTAAGCTTGGGGATGCCCAAGGCACCCCAAGGTAAATCCAAGGACACCAAAAAGCCAAAGCTTGGGGATGCCCCAAAAGGCATCCCTTCTTTCGTCTTCGTCCATCGGTAACTTTACTTGGAGCTATATTTTTATTCACCATATGATATGTGTTTTGCTTGGAGCGTCTTGTATGATTTGAGTCTTTGTTTTTTTAGTTTACCACAATCATCCTTGCTGTACACACCTTTAGTATAGGGGAAGAGTTGCTATCTTGCTCCTTGATACGTCTCCAACGTATCTATAATTTTTGATTGTTCCATGCTATTATATATTCTGTTTTGGATGTTTAATGGGCTTTATTATACACTTTTATATTATTTTTGGGACTAACCTATTAACCGGAGGCCCAGCCCAAGTTGCTATTTTTTGCCTATTTCAGTGTTTCGCAGGAAAAGGATATCAAACGGAGTCCAAACGAAATGAACCTTCGGGAACGTGATTTTCGGAACAAACATGATCCAGAGGACTTGGAGTGGACGTCAAGCAATCAACGAGGAGGCCACGAGGTAGGGGGGCGCGCCTACCCCCCTAGGCGTGCCCTCCACCCTCGTGGGCCCCTCGCAGTTCCACCGACCTACTTCTTCCTCCTATATATACCTACGTACCCCCAAACCATCAGATACGGAGCCAAAACCCTATTTCCACCGCCGCAACCTTCTGTACCCGTGAGATCCAATGTTGGGGCCTTTTCCGGCGCTCCGCCAGAGGGGGCATTGATCACGTAGGGCTTCTACATCAACACCATAGCCTCTCCGATGATGTGTGAGTAGTTTACCTTAGACCTTCAGTTCCATAGTTATTAGCTAAATGGCTTGTTCTCTCTCTTTGGATCTCAATACAAAGTTCTCCTCGATTCTCTTGGAGATATATTTGATGTAACTCTTCTTTTTGCGGTGTGTTTGTCGAGATCCGATGAATTGTGGGTTTATGATCAAGATTATCTCTGAACAATATTTGAATCTCCTCTGAATTCTTTTATGTATGATTGGTTATCTTTGCAAGTCTCTTCGAATTATCAGTTTGGTTTGGCCTACTAGATTGATCTTTCTTGCAATGGGAGAAGTGCTTAGCTTTGGGTTCAATCTTGCGGTGCTCGATCCCAGTGACAGTAGGGAAAACGACACGTATTGTATTGTTGCCATCGAGGATAAAAAGATGGGGTTTACATCATGTTGCATGAGTTTATCCCTCTACATCATGTCATATTGCTTAAAGCGTTACTCCGTTCTTATGAACTTAATACTCTAGATGCATGCTGGATAGCGGTCGATGTGTGGAGTAATAGTAGTAGATGCAGGCAGGAGTCAGTCTACTTGTCACGGATGTGATGCCTATATACATGATCATACCTAGATATTCTCATAACTATGCTCAATTCTATCAATTGCTCGACAGTAATTCGTTTACCCACCGTAATACTTATGCTATCTTGAGAGAAGCCACTAGTGAAACCTATGGCCCCCGGGTCTATTTTCTATCTTATTAATCTCCCATCAACAAGCTGTTTCTGGCGCCGTTTATTTTGCTTTCTTTAATTTTAATCTTTATCATAAAAATACCAAAAATATTATCTTATCATCTCTATCAGATCTCACTTTTGCAAGTGGCCGTGAAGGGATTGACAACCCCTTCATCGCGTTGGTTGCAAGGTTCTTATTTGTTTGTGTAGGTGCGTGGGACTTGAGTGTGGCCACCTACTGGATTGATACCTTGGTTCTCAAAAACTGAGGGAAATACTTACGCTACTTTACTGCATCACCCTTTCCTCTTCAAGGGAAAACCAACGCAGTGCTCAAGAGGTAGCACTCACTACAAAAAAAAGACACATCCGTGACATTTTGGGCCGAACAATTTTTTTTCTGTCATACATATGACACTTCTATGACGATAATTGTGACAAAACCCGGTATCATCATAGATGTGGTGGGCTCCTACTTCTATGACAAAAAATCATGACAGAAAATGGGCTTTTCGTCCTGGGCGGGCCGGAGACGCAGCTGCATGACATTCTTTGGGCCGTCCATGACGGGAAAAACCGTGGTAGAAGCGAGGGGGAGGAAAATTTCGGGGAGTTCTCGGTTACGGTGGGAGGTCGGGGGCCGAGCGATGCGCGTTTCTCTCGTACACGTATGTGCGCGTGTGCGAGGCGTTGGCTCTAACTGAACCTGAGCGAGGCGTTGGGCTCTAACTGAACCCGAGCGATTGCACTGCAGGCTACGTGTTACTGAACCCGAGCGATCGATCGATGGCTGTTAACTGAACCCGATCGAGCGATTCCTTCGCTACTGCTGCTAACTGAAGCCGATCGATTGG
>NC_057805.1:446920020-446936699 GCF_018294505.1 Triticum aestivum | reverse complement strand
CACCCCTCCCGATCAACAGGACCCCGTTCCGAATGTAGGAGGTCCGTTTCCTCCATTTTGCGGTACGCCAGGCCTCGTTTCCATCGCCTGTTCCGTCCAAGCCCTCCCGATGAACACGACCACGCATTCCGTTCCGACCCAGCCGGTTGGCTCCCACGCGTTCCGTTGCCTCCCGATGAACACGACGCATTCCGTTGCCTCCCCATGAACACGACGCATTCCGTTGCCTCCCCATGAACACGACAACGACACTGTTTCTCCGTTCCGACCCAGCCATTTACACGAGCCCTGGCCGTACGTATGCGCGAGTAGGCGTTCGAGACCCCGCCCGTATGTACACATACGTGGCCGTATTTTCTTTCTTGCACCCTGGCCGCCGTACCTACGTGTACATGCTACGTGCGCGCCTCTACTACGACACGTACGCACCTCTACATCCACCAGTATATATGTACGTACATGTTCGCGACCAGAATGACAACGCTACGTACGCTTCGACCAGGTGGGTCCCGACTGTCAGGCACTTCCTTGCATGCAAAGATGTAGCTGGTGGGTCCCAGCAGTCAGGGGGCGAATTGTTTTTTTTGCCCGGACGCACTTCCTTGCGTGCGAAGATGTAGCTGGTGGGTCCCAGCAGTCAGAGGGGCGAATCGTTTTTTTGCCTGGACGCACTTCCTTGTGTGCGAAGATGTAGCTGGTGGGTCCCAGAAGTCAGGGGGAAACGTTTTTTTCGCGAAATACAGTGGCCCATCCGATGGGTCCCCGCTGTCAGGTGGAGGAATCATTATTTTGCGCGTAATAAGGAGGTACTTCCTTGCTGCGGCCGTGGACCCAGCTGTCAGCCTCTCCACATACAGTCCACGTCCGATGGAAGTCGTTCCTTGACCACGTTGACCACGCCGCGCCGAGAGCACCACGGCGGTGGACAACGGCAAGGACTAGGAAGGGGACGACTTGGAGCCGGGGAAGACGCAGTAGTGGATGCCCACGCGAAGAGGAGTATGAGGATTCACTGGTTCGGCTGCGGTGTGAGGCTGCTGTCGCCGCAGAATAACAGGGGGTGTGGGTGAGTAGAGGGATGGCCTGGCCAGCGGTGGGAGTAGTAGGGGGCGGTGAGGCCTCCGCGGCATCACAGCCGGCCACGGGAGGCAGGAGCACGCGGCACGACTGGCGCTGGTTTGGGCGGCTGGAGCAAGAAGACCAGAGGTTGAAGAAGCACTACGACCGTTGGATGAACATCGTACGGTAACAGGAGCTAGAATCGTTCATATTGACTAAGTTGACAAAGCCCTCCATCACCGTCAACTTGGTAGGCCCACAAGTCAGCCTCCCACTATGCTGGGTTCCAGCTGGCAGGGGGAGTATTCATTTTTTGTGCGTAATAAGGAGGCACTTCCTTGCGTGCGAAGATAGCTGGTGGATCCGACATGTCAGCGGGGGGCACGTTATTTTTGCGAAATACAGAGGCCCTTCCGGTGGGTCCCAGATGTCAAGTAGAGGAATCATTATTTTGCGCGTAATAAGGAGGCATTTCCTTGTGTGCGGCCGTGGACCCAGCTGTCAGCCTCTCCACGCACAGTCTACTTCCGATGGTGTCGTTCGTTGACCACGTTGACCATGCCGCGCCGAGCGCATCCAAGGTGGTGGACGACGGCGAGGCCCCGGACAGCAACAAACCGGAGATGGGAAGACGCGGGAGTAGAGTCGCAGACAGAGAGGTGTACGAGGGTTAATTGGTTCTAGTGCGGTGTGGTTCGACAGTCGGTGGAGAAGAACAGGAGGTGTGGAGGGATGGCCTGGCCAACGGTGGAGTAGCGCTTCATAGCGAAGCGTGCTAAGCAGAGCTGCTAGCAGCAGGAGGCGGGAGGTGGTCCCGGCGGCGCTGGAGGAAGGAGACGAGAGATTGAAGATGGATGCCGGTCGTTGGATGTAAATCCAACGGCTAACATGTCAGAATCATTTGTTGACTAAATTGACAACGACTTGCATTGGCTTCAACCTATTGGCCCACATGTCAGCCTCCAAAAATGTGGCACGTATTCAACCCATTTTTTTAGAATTTACAGTCTTTTTTTTGCGCGGTAGAATTTACAGTCAATTTGATCTTTTTTTTGAATTACAACCATTAGCTCGGCTGGGTGAACAAATAATGTAGCGTCCATGCGGCCCATTTATTTTATTTCCTAAAAAATTACAGGCCATTTGCACTTTCTCGAAATACACGATTTTGCTGGGCTGATTCTAATTATAATGTTGGGTTGGGCCAGCAATGTTATCAAAAAATAAAAAGGGGCTGAGCATTTTGTTATAAATATATTTAAATAATAAGTGATATTATTACATTCGTCCTTAAATCTTACCAAGCTTTTGTACACAATCACTAGGATTTTCCTGCCAAAATAATCCAGGATTTTATTTGTTAAGAAATTATTTTTATAAGTTAATAAGATGTGGGATATTGTTTTCTTACATATATGATGACAATAAAAATAATATAAAATAACATATAAAATAATTTAAATATATATAATATAGTTAGAAGGGAAACATAAGTTGGACCTGGCGTTCCTATTCTTATATAGAAAAATAGAACAGACCTCTGCGTTTTCTTCAAAAAATACATAAATTGGGCTGCCAAAAATAAAACCTCGGATGGGAGGTCCATAGGCCGGTCGATACATGACGGCCCTAAGAAAATACAAACACGCCTATGGACCTCCCATCCGAGGTCGTGGGCTGCGCATGTTAAAAATGAAAGCCTAGACGGGGCAGCCCAAAACCACGTCCAACACTTGCCAAAACTTCGTCCCTCGTTTTCTCTGTGTTTCGCACACTCGACATTGTGTGGGCATTTTGACTGTGCATCATATGAAGATGTGCTATGGATGAATGTTGATCAGCATGACGTTAACTGGCTGGTAGTTCCAGTTTCGACCATGAATAAAACTTCCAGCATGATGTTAACACTGTTTGAAAAGGCCGTGTTAATATAAATGATCTGCCTCTGAAAGTTGCAGTTTCTTATCTGAAACTAAACTTGGAGTTTCTTATCTGAAACTGAAACTTGCAGTTTCTTCTCTGAGAATCACATTGTCTGCACTTTTATACTACTATGAAACTACATTTTTTTAAGTGCTAAAAATAGATCTCTAGAATCCATAAAATACTTCATATGCTCAATACTGCAAATCTGAAATTCAAAAGACATTCATATCTGAAAGTACTCTCAAAATACACAACACAAAACACAATTCATAACCTGCAAATACTAACAACCCTAAGCTCCTCCTGACAATTCACAACCTGCCCGACTATTGGGCCGGGGGGTGCAGCCCCTCCTATTCCTCGGTGGCAGACAGCCGCCCCGTGAGACGATGTGAACGGCGAGGGAGATTATGGCGGGGAAGCGTCGTCGGGCCAACTGCTTTTCTCCTCTTGCAGTTGGGTTCGGTTGATGAAGACTCCACCGGCTCGCTTTGGCAGGACACCCTCACAAACGGCACCCTGTAGATGCTCGATCCTTCAATCTCTGGTGGATGCTCCATCTGGGATCGATACTCCCACCACCGCTCCCTCACGATCGGATTCGGTGAATCTGTTTGCTCCATGGCCCAGAGGAGCAGCTCTATGTACTCCGGCGCGACTCCCTCCGGGAGTATCGCCGCCTTTTTGCTTTGTTGCAGATATTTGGCCATGGATGTCGCCGTCGCCGCTAGTTGGTCCTTGTTGTCAAACCAAGACTGTATCTCCAACATCCTAGCTAGCTTCACAGGGTTGCCGTCTGCGATCCTCACGTATCGGTTGTACTCCTCCATCGATCTACTTCTCCACAGCACCTTCACTCGCCGGCGGTGGTTTTTGAATGGAAGACGAGAGGAGCAGCGCTGGTTTTGGATTAGAACGGGAGAGGAGCGACGCTGGTTTTGGACTGGAACAGGAGAGGAGGGGCGGTGGTTTTGAAATGGAAGAGGAGAGGAGCGGCGCTGCATTTAGATTGGAACTGGAGAGGAGCGGCGGTTGTTTAAGAGGAGAAGAGCGGAAGAGCAGCGCTGGTCTTGGAAGTATTTTTTTGTTGTTTTGCGTATTTTGGGTCAAAGTTTGACCACGTACTGTATTTGACAAGCAAAATGTGAATGCATGTCCCCAAAAATTGTATCGTTTGGTTCGTATCTGAATGTACTTTCAAATTATATTATTTTTGCAATGTATAACATATATTTTATGTGCGAAAATCATGGTCAATTATGACCCAGAATAAAAGGGAGACTAGTTAATGTGGGGTCGCTTTCTTAATTGAAGGGTAAATTGATTTTGATTTTGATCCAGTCACAGCGCGCCGGCCCTCTCGTCAAATCCTAAATCGCTGCCGCACGCTCCTCTCCCTCTTCTCCATTGCAAAACCACCTCCTCTCCTCTCCATCATCTCGATTCCAAAACCACCGTCTCGCCTCTCCCTCTTCTGATCTTCTCCATTGCAAAACCACCTCCTCTCCTCTCCATCATCTCCATTCCAAAACCACCGTCTCGCCTCTCCCTCTTCTCTATTGCAAGACCACCGTCTCTCCTCCCATCTTCCAAAGCTAGCACCGGACCACTCAGAAGGACATCTATGGAGAGGATGCAGCAACGAATCAGGCAGATCGCTGGCGGCGACCAGGCAAAGTTAGCCAGGTTGAAGGAGATCCTTAGTTGGTTTGACAATGAGTGGGAGATTTCAAGGACGGTGCAGGCCATGTGGCAATGTATGCAAAAGAGCGAGACGACGGCGATGAGGGCGGCGATGTACATGTACTCCTCGGCGGCAGTCACGCCGCAGTCCTCCGAGTTCATCGAGTATCTCCTCTGGGCGATGGAGCAGACAGATTCGCCCGAGGCGACAGTCAGGCAGAGGTGGTGGGCGTACAGGTCGAAGGTCGAGCACCCAGAGGATAACGAATCGATCGAGTATGGTGTGCCGTTTGTGAGGGTGCAGAGCCAGCCGGAGCCACAGGAGTATTCGTTCTCCCACCACAAGAGGAGGCCAGATGGCGCGACATCGCTTCCCCGCCGTTCTCCACGGTTCCCTCGACGCACGCCTCGTTTCAACGGCGGCGGTAGGGTTTAAGGTAAGCTTCGCACTAACCTAATCTTCCATCTGCTCATGCTTACAATCAGTGTGACAGCTAATGAAAATCATGCTTACAATCAGTCTCCGAGTACTACGCCAATCACCCTAAAATAGCTCTGGACCTTTGGGTCAAAGTTGTGACACAGTGTACAAATAAAGAAAAATAGATTGGTGCTTCTTTCAGAAAAGAGTACTCCCTAGAAAACTGCCAATATAAGCTACTAGTATTTGGTTAGATGATTTGCTGCCGAGAAAGATCCGTCCATAGAGAGCGCCACACATCCCACTGGTGGTGGTGGATGCCAATGCGTGCATGCAGCATGGTTGGTGTCGGTAATTTTTACTTGGCACACCTCGCACTGCATATATGCCGGTTCCATACGTACATTTGTGCAGTTCCACCAAAATGCAGCTGAATAACCCTGTTTGCACAGATAATGAAAAAGCGTGATTACATTATAGTGGCACTAGTTGATGAAACACAGAAAATAAATAGAAGAAAATATTGCGATAGTATCATAGTATGCCATGCTGCGAGGGCGAGATGGGCCCTGCGACGCCTCATACGGTACGCCTCATACTGTACATCGTCCCAAGTCTCCCAGATACACCTTTAGCCAGTGATGAACATCAGTGTACAGCGGTAGTACAAGGAGGCGCCTTGAGACATTCAAATCTCTATTTTTGTACATATCAACTAAAATTAAGCACCCCAGTTTGCAGAAACGCTTAAACATTAACAATGGGACTAGTTGATGAAACATACATTAACAAAGAGAAGCACTTTCTTCATCTACATTGGAAATGAAATGATAGAGATGACACTCGCTCTATTTTAACTGTATTATTACTTCATTTTATCAGTGACTCTAGGGTCGAGCAGGTGGCAAACGAGGTGTACCGTGCGTCGCAAGGATGGAGGCCGGGGGTGCTTAGACTGGGATGCTGAAGCTGGCTCTTTCAGTCACCAACATGGATGATTCAATTCATGTGACCTTTTGGTGCAGTTCACCTAAAATGAAGCAATGTCCCGTGAGCAGCTTCTTCTTCATTTTTTTAAGAAAAGGGCTCCAGCCCCGGTTCCATTTCCACCAGAAAACGAAACCCACAGAGCTTCTTCTTCATTAGTTGCAATAAAATTGAGCAACATCAAGGTTGGTTGTGAAGCTCCTGGAATGCTCAACTATAATTTGGATATCATTTGTGCAGTTCAACTAAGATCGAGCGTGAAATGTATATCTCTGTTTGCACAAAAAAGGTGGAAAGGAGGGTGACTAACAAGTGATGAAACATGCATCAAATGAAAAGAAGCATGTTCCTTATCTGAATGGCAATCCTACAAGGACAGTAGCAATTTCTAAAGCACTGGCATTGCTAGATATTAGTGTGGGCATTAGGATTAACTATGACAACCGTTAAATACGACATTACTTTGGGCACGGGAGAGTAGGCGGACTAGGACCGTTGCATTTCTAATGAAAAGAACCAACTTATCTTAATGGGAAATTTTAGCAGGACATGTAAAGAAGTGCCATTGATTCATTTTTTTGACCTGGAAGACTGCAAGGCTTACACCCCACAACATTTTATTAATAAAGAACAAAGAATAAGTACAAAGTTCCTCAAGAGGGGGAACATAAAGAAAGAAAAACTATACAAGAAAAGCTAAAGTACTCTAAGAAAATAAAGAAAGCACTAAAAACTACAACTAGGAAAGAAAGAAGTTACAAACTAGATGGCCTTCAAGGAGGCAGGAAATCAATCCATTTGAGCAGAGCCTCCTTGTATCTGGTCTTGATCCGATGTGAAAGAAGAGTAATATCATGAATAAACCCATTTCTCCACTGCCTAAAAGTTGGGTTGACATGCCTAAAAGCCCTGTCATTCCTAACTTTCCAAATATTCCACCATGCAAGAAAAACCACCTCTGAGAAAAAAGGCTTATTAAACTCCTTCCTGGCATGTAAGGAAATTTGCACCATATCATTGTTATCCAACCAGGAAACTTGCAGGTAGTTCCAGATTCTCACACTGAAGTTACATTGGAAGAATAGATGATTCCTATCCTCGATTACTCCAGTCGGGCATAGGACACAACTAGGTCCATCATTAATTCTCCAATGGCGTCGATGAATCATATCCTTGGTGTTAACTCTGTCCATAATTACCAGCCAAGCAAACATTTTAATTGTCATGGTACAACAGCTTTTCCAGACCCAGCATAGTATAGGATTGGCAATAACAGGCTGGTGGACAAAATCATAGTACTTCTTTTCCGAGTACTCCGCCTTTTTCCCATGTCTCCAAGCCCAGATATCATTACAACCATTGTCTAAGGAAGTCCCAGATAACTAGCTTGAAAGCTGATTGAACTCCCTAAAAGCCAGTTCAGACAGTGGCAATGAAAACATTTGCTGCAAATCTCCTGCCTGTATCACTTCCATGACAGAAAGGTTCTTCTGCAGGCAAAAAGAGAAAAGCCTTGGAAACCTTTCTTGCAGAGGAACGCAAGACTGGTCAATCTCCCAATGATCAGACCAAAATAGAACAGAATCTCCTTTGCCAACAGTGACAGAGGTAACAGCCCGATACTTGTCCATTAATTTACAAATGTCCCTCCACCAATATGAGCCACAAAGAATAGTGTCATGAGGAATTCTCTAAAAGTAATATGAGTCCCACACCAAACGGACCCATGGCACATCTGCTTTATTATAGAATTTATTCAGGTACTTAAGGAGCAGAGCATCATTCTGTAGTCCCAAATTCAGAATTCCAAGCCCACCCTTCATCTTGGGCCAGCAGACAAGGGGCCAAGCAGCCAAAGAGTGTCCCTTGTCCTGACCATATTTCCTCCAGAGGCACTTTCTTTGAATCCTTTCTAACTGCTTTAGAATACCTTGTGGCAAGCCATTGATTCATATTACTGGAGGCATTACATTGAAAACAACATTGGTTTGTGTCCTTACTTTTAACAGTGCGACTGCTACATTTTACCAGTGGCATTACATAAGAGTGGCTCGGGGCAACAAACATCAGAACAGGATATTTGGGTTGGTCCCATTTTTGTTCGGTATAGCCACCTTATACTGTGTGAGGCTAGCAAATCTAGTGCTGGACTTACTCTGTTGACTTGTCCCCCAGTCCCCACTTTCTTTCCTTTTTCAACCAATAGATCGGGTTTATATTGAGTTTGTACCGCGTTTCCCTTTATTTCCCTATTAGACCTAGAGACCAGTTGGATAGCCAGTCTCTACTACTTTTCGCCCCCATTATTTCCTCTTTCGACCAAGTCCTAGATTCAGGTAACAAATCCTCCCCCACCCCCACCCCCTTTATTCCTTGTTTGAACCAAGTAGTACTAGATTCGAGTGCATGAACTAGTTTTACCTCTTAAACGTAAAAAAATTAGGTGGTTTTCGAACAGCCGATCGATCCTATCTACGAGGGGGCCTGAGAAATAGTAAAAGATACAAATGTAGCGACGTCAGGAGCTCGGGTAGTAGAGCAAGGCCGGTTTCGAGAGAAGTTATACCTGATGGTCACCGGGATGTCGCTAGGTGGGCGGCGGGAGGCCGGATCTGCCCACACTACGGCAGCGAGGAAGAAGGGGCGGGGCTTTTCCTGCGCGGTAGGTGGCGGGGCGGTTCCGCCTAGTCGGTTCGACAGAGACGCGAGAAGACGAGGGAGTAGGCTGCTGCAAACATAGGGCTGTGTGATTTGACAGCGAGTTACTGCTGGACAGGTGGGGCCCCATGATTTGACTTGCCATTATCATTTTAACTGCGGCTCTACGACCGGCGTGAGTCTCCCGATTCCTGACCACCTCCATACAAGTGCCTCTCCCAATGCTCCACCATGTAGTAGAGGCTGGCTCTTGCATGAGAGCCCACTTCTCCACTTTTTCCTTGCCTCTCTTTCCTCCACATATGCAAAAATGCCATGTAAAGCGCACTATTGTACTTACTTTTACTTGCTCCTACAGGTGCTTAAGCTTGCCACATAGGCATAAAGTCTGATGTGGCAAGTTAATCAAGAAGAGAGAGAGACTAGTTTGGTGACCCAAGGAAGAAACGGTGCTAAGCGCGTCTACCTAGGTGAAAAGACAATTTTGAGTCTATAGCTAATTGAATGAAGCAAACTTAGCAACACCATTTCATTGGAAGAGGTCACACCTTGGCAAATGCAATAAATACTAGTACTCCCTGTGTCCCATAATATAAGAACGTTTTTGGCACTACACTAGTGTCAAAAACGTTCTTATATTATGGGACGGAGGGAGTATGAAGAAAGAGATAGAGAGGAGTAAAAAATACACTTATAGCCAACCTTGTTGTAGTATGAGTGACTAAGTGATGACTATGTATGACATGCCAACATCAGATAGCCTAACACACCGTGTTAAATCTCCAAGGGCGCGACCGCGCGAGCGACGCGACGGTCGTGGTAGGCGCGACCATGATACGGGCTGCTGGCAGCCCTTGGATCTGAGATCAAACGGTCGCATGCTAAGTTGCTGAAAATTTGCAGAATAACCCTCCAGGATAGGATATTCACCCATAGGTCCAGAATCACGCCATGCAACCGTTCGATCTCAGATCCAAGGGCTCTCGGAAGCCCGTATCATGGGAGAATGGAAAGCTACTACCCTGCCGTTCGCACGCTGGCAGTTCGCTCCTACTCGTCTCCGCACGTCCTTCAATACTACGGCGGTTCGCTCCTAGTCGTCCCGTCCATTCACATTACGGCAGTTCCACTAATCCTAACCCTCCTCCCAAATCCATGGCGTCCCAAATCTCCACGATCGGCGGTGAGTACAAGGTTAGAACCATCACCGGTGATGAGTTTGACGTCATCTACACCCGTTCTTCCGCGACGGTGAAAGGATGCCTTTCTCGCTTCAGACGCATGTTCGAAGACTCAGATGATGATTGGGTCGCTGGGCTAGATGTTGAGCACACCACAGTCCTGGGACGAGAGAAGGATCTAAAGGACGAAGAGAGGAAGAAGCCCGCCGTGATCCAGGTTTGCGTGCATGACTTATGCTTGGTCTAGCACATATGCCATGCCGACGTTGAGTGCCAGGATTTTAAGGACTTCCTCGAGAGCAACCTAGTCAAATTCGTTACTGTAGACTTTGGTAACGACAAAGAAGTCCTGCGTCGGATAGGCCTCGTTGTAGGCAACACCTTCGACCTCCAGAAGAATCGGCTGGTGTCCTCTCGTCAGCCTTCAATGCTGACCCTGGCAGGATCCATGGTTCATCCTTCGTACGATAAACTGGAGAAACCTCCATACACGTTTCATCGTCATGCATGGTAGCGGAATGTACTAGATATAGACCACATCCACTACGCTGCAATGGATGGCTACCTTTGCTTCAATATCTACAAGGGTTGGATGAAGAGCAACAGCCAAGTGTGCGGTTCAAGCAAAGAAGTATCGGCCAAGAGAAAGAGGGACAAGGACGAAGTCGAGGACGTGGACGAGGACTCCGAGTAAGGTGGCAGTGTCGTTGCTCATGGTGGTTCTAATGCAGTGTCTACCGGAATAGTTGCAAAGTTTAATTTCAGGTGTGCTTAATTTAATTTGAGGGGTGTGTTGTGCTGAGCCCCCAGCAGAACTATGTTATGTTTCTTCTCGTTACTTTAACTCTTCTGTACGTACATACTTGTATTTCTTACATTTCATCTTTTAGTTAGTATAGTACTACCACTCGTTTCTTCACATTATATACGTACAATATATATGGCCAACATCATATAGCCAGCAGTTTAGTTGTCAAAGAATTTCAAGGTGCTTAGTTTTGTCAAAGAATTCCAGGATGCTTAGAGGGTGCTTGGATCCAAGGGACTTATTTTAGTCTGACTAAAAATAGTCTCTTTAAGAGGCTAAAGTTCCAAGCACCCCTGACTAAAGAGGGGCTAAAACTAGTCTTGAGACTAAATTTTTTTAGTCAGGGGTACCCCTACTAAAATGTGGATTAGTCCTCTCTCTACGCATTTAACTCCTCTCCTTTAACACAGGCGAGTTCTGGATTGGAGGGTTTGGAGGATAATAAATGCTCATTAACTTGATTTTAGCCTTTTTAGTATTTTGATCCAAGCATGGGTGAGGCTAGCATGTTTTAGTCCCACTACTTTTAGTCATGGGACTAAAACGTATCCAAGCACCCTCTTAGTTTTATTTGAGGGGTGGGTTGTGCTGGACACCATTATTGTGACTAGCCTTTTTAATAGTACTATATGCATAATTTGGCGACGAGCGCTCTCTATATGTACCACCTTTTTTTTAATTTCAAGTTTTGCTCCATGGTGCAATCCATCGATACTACTGCTGTACAAAAGTATACATTTTTTAAAAGGCTAGAGGGCGGGGCAGTCTAGCTTGGTCGGTTTCACGAGAGGCGAGGGCCTTTGTGATTTGACGGCTCATTACTGCTGGAAGGCGGGGCCTTGTGATTTGACTGCTCGTATAAATGCGCCGACGACCTGATCGAGGAGGAGCAAAGAACTATGCGGTATACTCAAGTTTTCCACTGGAGTAGTACTGCGATGGAGGAGCACGAAACACGGTAGCCCAGTGCCATATGGTGATAAAAAATGATCTAATTTGCTAGTCATCTCATTGTTAGCAATGTTCTATTCATTCCCTCAAAAAAACCATTGTTCTATTCATGCCTCGCAGAGAACGTGACACATGCGGCGAAACACCCGAAGCAAATGATGAAACACAGGAGCAAAAGAAGAAGGAAGATTATCACCCCAAATGATCTAATTCGCCGCGGAGTCGTAACTGCTTCTTCATCGCCTCCACGACCTCCATCTCCTTGCGCGTCTCCTCCACCATCTTCTTCATTCTATCCATGACGCGGGATTTCTCGACACGAGCCTTCATCATCTGTTCCACGGCCACATTACGTACCTTGACAGCAGCCGGGTGCTCGATGCGGAGCTTCGCCAACTCCTCCTTCTGTTCCATGACGAGGGCCTGCAACATCTTCATCGAGGAACTACTATTCTCATGCAGCTTCTTCCGGCCGGCGTTCTTCTCCTTCAACAGGTGATCTCGTGGCAGAGCTTCGCCTTGTCCTCCTGAAGTCGTAGGATTTCGCCGGTCGCCTTCTTCTCCGAGGCAATGCTCTTCTTCAGCAGCATCACCAAGCCGGCGGTCAACTCCCCCTGCTGATTGAGCTCAACGGGCATGTCGTCGAGGCTCTCCTTCAGCAACTCCATCAAGCCTTGGATGAACTCCTTCTGCTTATTGAGCTGATCGGGCATGCCGTCGAGGGATAACGACTCCAGCTCCGCCGGCTCGGCATGTTCGCCTCCGCGGCTAGGGCTCCCCTGGGAGCCATCGCCTGCCTGTGAGAAATCTTTCGAGGTCTCTGTGTGGCGGCGAGCCCTCTCGTTTTTTCTGCGGCCTTGGTTGCCGCTCCGTTGTTACGAGTAGTTCTCGACCTAGAGCTCTGCTCACCGGCCATGGCAACGACGGACGAAGAAGAAGCACTTATGAGGAGGAAAGGTAGAGTAATTTTCGGTTAGGTAGTTCCCCTTTTTATAACCTAAGTACTAGCACTAGTACTAATACCTGCATAGTGGGAACACGTTTAGGTTTGGTACGTACTAGTAGGTGTGAGCAGGCTTTTGAATGTGATGGGAACAAGGTAAAGATTAATTGATGGTTTTGGTTTCGAGGCCCGAAACGGCTCCCGATGAGTTTAGCGGAACATAAATTTCAAGTACTACACTGCTCAAATGCGTAAATATTATGTTACTGTCAAAAATTGGCACAAAATACGAAGGAGACCAATGGAAGTACTACTAGCAACCCACGATTTAACTACTCGCATGCGCGCAGTGGAGTAATAATGTCTTTCTTCCGCCCTCACGTCCACTCAATTTGCATGCGCTGTATTAATTGACCATCAATGAAGTGAACGAATTTACACGCGTCAAATTATCACATGGGGTGGATCTTGGTACAAAATTGCGTCCGCCCGTGTACCCGCGTGTGTGTGCGAGGGAATGAGTGCGTGCGTGGCGTGCGTGCACATCTTCGCTTCGTTCATGTACCGCCAGTATGGCTCAGGGACGACGAGTACATTCTTCTGGAACCAGCAGGACGTTACTGTGATCAATCCACGCAAGGAGGTCGCGACAACGCCTCCACATGTGCCACGTGGCTTCATGAACTGTAAGAGAGACACTGTGTAGCGTGCCATTGGTATTTTAATTTACGTGTTTTGCACATACTCGAAGTACTAGTAAGGTACACGTGCATTGCACGCATCAGATTTTGCAACCAAATTATGAATAAATACGACACTATAGCATGTAAGCTCTGAGTCATATATGGCTGGTGTAGCCCTTCATTTAATTCTTATAGTTCATCTCATTCAAAATCAATTAGTTTCTATAAAAAAGCTAAGAACGCGGGAATAGGAAAAACATGGGATTATAGTGGAATGTCGTCTTGAATCCTACAGGATTGTACGAGTGTTTGATTGTGCATAGAAAAAATGCAGAACTCTTTCAAAGAGGTTTGAGTGGATGGGATGTTTCCTATGAAATCTAGTGCAAATGAATCATATGGAAAAATTCCTATGGTTTACAATCCTACGAATCAAACAACCAAGATAGGAAAAATTCCTAATGATTAGAATCCTCCAAAATTCCTTTGAGAATCCTTTGAATCAAAGAAGCCCTTAATCTATTTTATGATTCATGGAATTGTGCGTTGTAAAGCATAAAGTAAAAAACAAATAATGGCAATTCAACTAGAAAAAAAGTTTGGGCAGTTATGATACGGAAGATTCTAGAACAAAAGAGAACCACTGTTGTTTTGAGGTTTGTGCATTATGCTTAAGTTCAACCATGGAGTCTGCTAGATTGTACATGTGGCAAAATCCGGTGGGGGGCTAGAAGATGGTGCGAGGGGCCGAGTGGAGGGAGACTATGAAGGAATGCACAAGTGCGAGATCGATATTTAGAGAGAGGGGGCGAACACGTGCGCTGTTGCGCGCAGTGGCGGAGCCATGAAAAATAAATGAGCTAGGGGGCCAAGCATTGCTAATCCTTTACGAGGAGGGTCAATTCGTGAACTTAAACCATTTTTAGCAGCAATTTTCTAATGATCACATTCATTTAGCCTCGATATATAGTGATGTTAGGGGGGGAGGGGGCAGGGCCCTTACTGCCCCTATCTTCGCCATTGTGCACACGTCTGCGAGATGAAGCGGAAGGCATGGATGATGAGAGGGGGACGTTGGATATATAATTAATGTGGGTGTGTTAGCTATATATGTTAATCCTATATAGAGAGGTATAGATTGATCGATGTGGACGTGGGAAAGAGGGTGAGACCTCACTGGATATATCGATTGATCGGTTTGTGTGGAAAACTATGAAAGGCCTAGCTATATACACACATACATAGAGGAACATCGATCGTTGCGCATGCACGCGTGAGAGATAAAGAATGCCCGATATGATGGAGAGGGGGATGTGTGTGGGTGTGTGCCTTCATGGGAGACCGACCTGAAGAAAAAGATTGCATGCGTGCGATGGATAATGCCGACTGGTAGTGTGTGTGCATGCATGCACGAGAGAAAGTTAGTGGTACAATTATAAAGAGAAGACTACTGTGTGGGTGTAAAAGAATAGGTGAGGTCATAATCAATGTAAAGTTGAATTCAAATATTTGAATAAGAGATCCTGATGTTTGAAACCCATGCATGCATGAATATAACGGAGATCTGCGCGGTGTGGTTTGGAAACGAGCATGTTGTAATGTATACACATTGAACAAGGTCAGACTGATTTGAATTTGAGATACCAATGGCAGACATCATTTGGCCACGTCGCATCCGTGCATGGACACACTATTCTAATTGGAGATGATGGGCGGCTTTCGCATCACATATCTATATCTATACCCCTATATATATATTATATTTTATTTTTTTTATATTGTGTGCGGGTAACTTTAACTTTGAAAGATGGTCGTTGGATGAGGTGAATCCGATGGTCCAAAGATGGCAAATTTGAGCACTACTGGCCGTTGGATATCATCTAGATTCCACCAGATTTCGCCACATGTATAATCTAGAAGACTCCATGGTTGAACTTAAGCATAATGCACAAACATCAAAACACAAGCACTTCTTATTTGTTCTAGAATCTTCCGTATCAGAATTGCCCAAATGTTTTTCTACATGATTTGCCATTATTTGTTTTTACTTTATGTCTTACGACGCACAATTCCATGAATCTTAAAATAGATTAGCTTTCTTATAAAAACTAGATGATTTTGAATGAAATGAACTATAAGAATTAAACGAACATCTACATCATGCATATATGACTCAAAGCTTGCATGCTATAATGTGGTATTTATTCATAATTTGGTTGCCAAATCTCATGCGTGCAATGCACGTGTACCTTACTCTACTCTAAATGGTGTTTGTGTGTGTGTTGTGCGTGTTGAGGTGCAAATTGTATTTTTTTGGGTACACATTAAGCTTGTTCTTCCGAAATTTCAAGCCGCGCCTTGTTATGCCGAAAATTCAAGCTAGCGTCTCTGTCTATCATGCTGCGAAACTCCCGCCTCTTCAACCCACGCCTTGTTAGCCCGAAATATTTAAGATATATCTTTGTCTCGTTGTGCTCCGACAACTCCCTCCATCTCAACCCGCGCCTTGCTATTCCGAAATTACAATGCGCGCGAAAACTCCCACCTCCTGTGAAATCCCAACACGCGAAATGCCCGTGGTACCCCTGAACCGAAAGAACCGCCTCAAATCGGTGGGGGTACTTTCGTAACTTACCCCACATTTCGGACAAGCGCGTCTCTAAGCCATGGTTCCCCACTGCCATCGCATCCGCCCACCCATTATACACCGAGGCCGCGAAAACCCGCGACAAAACCCCACACCGTGCTCCGTCCGCCACCCAGCCGGAGCCTCTTACCCGACGACGTCGTCCACAGCAACCCCTCGACGTCCCTCATCCACCGTACCGGATGAGGATCCGTCCTCGATCTCATCGTCCCGCCGGTTCAGCCACCCCGTCCTCCACCTCCAAGGAGCTGCCCCGACGTTCCCCTCGTCTTTCGCGCCACCTCCATTCCCACACCGCCATCTTCACCTGCACCACCGGAAGAGCATCATCATCACCGTTTCCTCGGATGAAGCTGCGGCCTAATCGGCGCCACCAAAGAGGATGTACACTAATCGCCGCAATTTCTTCTTGATTCGATCTCACGGTGCTGCCGGCGCTCGGTCCCGAGCCGACACAGCGCGGCTCCATCCACGGCGGCGTCGCCGGCCACTTCCTCCACGGCGTCGCTCCCTCGGCGGCGACGTCCACATCAGTAGGAGCTGCTGCTGCTTTAGCTCTCGCTCGCGCTGCTGCTCTGCTCTTGCTCTCGGTCCCCTGCCTAGTCTGCTCTTGCTCGCGTTGCTGCTCTCGCTCTTGCTCTTGCTTGCGATGCTGCTCCGATTTAGCTACACATCAGTCGACTGAATCGACTTTTGGGTCAGTCAATTTTCAGGGGGTGGGGGGGGCTCAAC
>NC_057805.1:446874814-446919255 GCF_018294505.1 Triticum aestivum | reverse complement strand
GGCGGCGGACCGGCGGTGGGGAGTGTTTTCGGGGCGGGCGGGGTGGCGCACCGCCGGCCGCGGGCGGCGGGGGGCTGCTGTTTGGCCGGTGGTGGCTGGCGGCTCAGGGGGGTGGAGGTTGAAGATGAACCGCAGGCCCTTGATTTCGTATCCAACGGCTGCAAAATCGACTGACTAGAGATGAAAAAGTCAGTCGACCGACGTGTAGCCTCACCTTGCTAGTGCGTTCAGTTTCGACAGCAAAATTCAGTTTCGACAGCAAAATTCAGTTTCGACAGTTAAGTTCAGTTTCGACAGTTAAATTCAGTTTCGACAGTTAAGTTCAGAGATGAGTGGCTGATGTATTTTACATCTAGCACTTTGTGGTTATGTATTTTACGTCATGTATTGGAGATGCTATTAGAATTCCACTCAGGTTAACGTTGTTCGTTGTCTCTCTTGTCCTGCTTCGGCCTCGGCGTCGTACAACTCACCGGAGCTGCTCCAACGATGAAACTCTTCATCACAGCGGAACAGTACCTCGGGCTCCATCTCCAGACGCCTAAGATCTTCTTCCCCTCCTCCGACAGCCAAGTCAGCCGGAGCATCCTCACCGGCCAACCCAATCACGCTGAGATCGACATGGCTTCGCCAAAGAGGTTGTACACTTGTTGCATCTCTTTTTTTACTCTACATGTTATATATATTGTCCACTGAGCACTCGTAGTAACGGGAAATACGATTATTTTATCCTACTATATGACAAGCAGTGAGGTACCGGGCAACTTAGCTATCCGTGATGGACTCTCTTGAACGCCATCATTATTTATCTCTGCACGTTTGAGCTGTGCATTTGTCGATGGGCCTGGGAGTTGAGCTAGTATGGCAGTGGCCTGGGTCCAAAGTAATAGAAGTAGCACAAAAACATTTTTTAGTGTAGGATTTTCCTTGCTCAAGCCTGCCTACTAGAATCACCAGTGCTTGAAAGGAAAAGTGAATGAAAAACATCGGAATTGGAAAGTTTCCTATGGTACTACTTTTCATGAATTTGGTGCAAAGGAATGGAGCAAAGGAAAACTGTAGGATTTGTTCCTTTAGTGTCTCCTTGAAATAAAACCGTAGGAATTCTAATTTCCACTTCTCCTCCTTTTCATATTCCTATTCATCAAGCACAAGACTAAGAGATAGTAGCATAATAGAATTATAACCGTACATTTTCTTGTGGTTTGACTTAATCTCACCATGCTTTTTGCATCCTGTGATCTTCCAATTGTTGTGAATCAAACACCCAGATTGGCAGAAATCCTGTGTTTTTAAATTCTCTGTTTTGCACGTGCATTCCTATCCTATTCCTGTCTATTTCCTATCCCTGCATTGTTAGAATCCTCAAATTCAAACAAGCCCTTACTCAATTAATTCTGTTACAGATATGTGTCAAAGAAAACCTTGTGTGGTTTGTCCTGCTCCTGCGACGCTGTGTTCCACCCTAGCTCAGCTGCTCCAACGACGGAAGGGTTCACCACAGCAGGGATCCGCTCTCCAGACTGTCTTTCGCCGCCTCAGATCTTCTTCACCGCCACCGGCAGCCACGACAACTGCATTACCATCATCAACTGAGCAGATGACCTTGAGGACTACACGGGTCCGCAAGAGAGGTCACACTCTTCCGTGTCTGCTTACGTTATGCGTCGCTTAATATGATGACATGCTACATTATCGTCGTGTTCACCTATTAGACTCCGAGTCAGGTCCAAACTAATGCTGAAACTTGAGTTTTTAAATGGTTGTGGGGTACATATTGGGGCAGCAATCAGTACTATCTGTCTACTATCTGGTTAATCTCCGGTGTCTACTATGAGTTTCATGTTGGGTGCAAACAAACATTAAAGGAGCCATTATCTATATTTTTTAACTAAAGCTATTATCTGCCTGCTATCATTGGTTTTTGGTCTATCGACAGTTTGCTACCATCACTCTCGATTTGTGCATGCACTCCTTACATAATCTCACTATGTTTTATTCCTATGCATGCCAGTTATTGTACACAATGGCACTGATCATGTAGAGCAAAAGAGACGAGCCTTGCATGGCAATAAAATTTCATGCAGACGTCGTTCCATGGTGGGCGCAAAGGCAGCCCCCCTCCACCCATTTCGGATCGTAATCAAGAGGAAGATAACTGTTCTGAGGGGGATTCAGAAGGAGAAGACCACTCCTATTTACCCCATGAGGTCTTCGCTCTAACTTGGCATGCTGATGTTGGTAATATCATGCATATGGTGCCTTGCATTGCTTACTGTATACATCAAAGATGTCATCTGCTTAGTTTAGACATGCTTTGTGTCAATGCCATCTGTTTAGTTTCTTTATCGTATATGTGAATCATGCAATGCCATCTTGTCTAGCCAGGCATCATATATGTGAATTTTGCAATGCCACCCTGGTTAGCCAGTCATCTTATATGTGAATTATATCATGCCATCATTTTTTATTACGTGTTAAATTTGTCAACAATTTTAGTACATTCAATTACTCTTCCTGTGCATCAGCCATTCGGCACGGTCATGGAAAAATCTGGAGTGGAAACAAGGTCTTCAGAGCAGACAATGCTATCTGACGAAGCGCATGTCTTGCTGGTTACCGATAGCTCCTCAGAGGAGGATTCAGAGACAGATGACCAGTCATATTCCCCCCCCCCTCGAGGTGCATGCCCTAACTTGGCAGGGTTATGTTGCTCATATCGTGCGTATGGTATCTTGCATTGCTATGTCATTTGCTTAGTTTAGACATGCTTTGTGTGAATGCCACCTGTTTAGTGTCTAATTACCATATATGTGAATTATGCAATGCCATCTTGTTGCAAGACATTATATATGTGAATTATGCAATGTTATCTTGTTGCAAGGCATTATGTATGTGAATTATGCAATGCCATGCTTTTTAGGCAAGCGTCATATATGTGAATTATATCATGTCGTCCTTTTTTGTATTTCTCATTGCTTTTGTCGACAATGTTTGTATATTCAACTGCTCTTCCTGTGCATCAGCCATTTGAATTGGTGATGGAGAAATCTGGAGTGAAAACAAGGTCTTCAGAGCAGAAAATGCTACCTGCTGAAGCAGATATCTTGCTGGTTACAGATAGCTCTTCAGAGGAGGATTTAGAGGCAGATGACCAGTCCTATTATCCCCCTGAGGTGTATGCTCAAACTTGGCAGGGTTATATTACTCATATAATACATATGTTGTATTGCAATGCTTGGTTTTTACATCATATACACAATATTGAATGCCATCTCCTTAGTTGACACATCATATATGTGATTGCCCTCTGCTCACTTCCTTAGTATATAAATCATATATTTGAATTATGTCATGCCATGATGTTTACATAGACAGCATGTATCTGAATTATGGCATGCCAACCCATTTTCTAAAGACATAATATAGTTATATCATCTCATCCTGTTTACATAGTCATCATATTTTAAATTATGTCATTCTATCCGTGAATTATATCATGCCATCATGTTTCCATCGACGGCATGTTTGTGATTTATGGCATGCCAACCACTTTAATAGACACATCGTATAGTTATATCATGTCATCCTGTTTACATAGTCATCATATTTTGAAGTATGCCATTCTATCCTGTTTAGTTAGCCATCATACATGTGAAATTGGGTCATGCTATCCTGTTTAATTAGCCATCATATATGTGAAATTATGTCCTGCTATTCTGTTTGCTTAGACAACATAAATGTGAATTATTTCATGCCCTGTTTTCTTCCCTACTATCCATTTCACCTGTCTATCTTACAATGTCTGTACATTCAATTACTTTTCTTGTTTATCAGCCATTTCAATTGGAGGGAGGGATGGCAGTATCTGTGGGAGTAAAAAGACGGTCTTCAGAAAAGATCGTGCTACCTGTCAATGCAGATAGAACCATGGTTGTTCTTGCCCAAGAACCAGCCCCACCACACATAACCCACACTCATGCAGATTGTACCCCTACCTAGTTGGACAGAGAACCAGCTACACCCCTTCTAACCCCAACCCCAGCAGATAGATACCCAGTTCCCGTTGGCACAGCACCGTCTCCACCACAGAGCACCCAAACACGAGCAGTTAGTAAGGCAACTGCAGTGCCCAAATCATGAGGACCACCACTCCGAACCCAAAGTCAACGCTTAAAGAGAAGAATTGTTCTCTGGTCAGGTTCCGTAGCTATGGTTCATACTACTTTGCTCTTGCATCACTGTATTTACTGATACCAACTAATTTCAAATTTGAAGGATGCAATTGAAACTCCAATGGCGCAACAGGTATGTTTTAAACCTGTTTCTTCAATGTGTTTGGCTGTTTGCTGTTGTAACTTGCTATATGTTGATTTCAGTTTCAATTGAATAAACAGTTATGTTCTCATGCCATGCACATTACAAGTGTTGTTATTGCTGTGTAGTTTCCCACACTTATATTCTGTCTATGCTGCTTTGTCTTAAATAGATATGATTCGAACTGTATGTATCTTGATTTGGCAACATAAACTAGAATGATATAGACCATACAGTGACCGTACTACATAGATATATGTTTGTTTCATGCTGTTATCCTGTCCACCTTACTACTGAACTGGTTTACCAAAATGAGTTTCATATACTACATTGTAAACCTGAGATGTGTTTGTTTGTTTCTCTTTTAGAACGCGGATAAAATATTGGAGAAGAGTACCCTGTTATGCAATGGTAAAGGAAGTAATGCAGATAAGGTTCAAGATAGTGAGACATCCCTGTTGGTCTCCAAGAAAGCTGATAAAAACTATATTGAAGACACTGAGACAACCCAAAGTCCTGTCTTGATGTAGTGTTCGAGTTACTGGCTACCATTGCTGGCACCAGCTCTTCGAACTCGTTGCCTGAATCAGTTCGGCTTCTTGAGTCTCAACTTCAAGTTGAAAGACATCGATCATATGTTATGCGACAGGAAGCCGAAGGACTGAGGAAGTCCCTGCAGAATTCAGATGCATACTTTCTGGTGCAACAGCAAGCGCTGGAGGACTTAAGCGCCAAACAAGAGAAAGTTAATAAGCTTGCTAAGCATCTTGCCAGCATTATGGGTACCCAGGATATTGTTTCTTGAGCTCTTCTGAAGTGGTTTCAGTTCTGGACTTGTTTTGCTGCGGCGTTTATATGCTGCTGTGTTCCCTATATTTGCACTGGTGGCGAACTTTGATGCCCAGTGGATGTAATATGTGTAATAGCCGTGATAGCCTAGTGTAAGTTGCTTGCTTATTTATTTCCTTGTTGTCTTGTTTATTTGTTTGCTTGTAGTCAGTGCAGTTCTTTTTCTGCGGTTTGCTAGTGGCTGCAATAACCTATTTTTTAAAACTAGGCCACAATAACCATGGGCAAATATTTACTGTAGTGACACTGGGCCTCCTACGGGCCGTAGAAACAGTGGGCCTTCTACGGGCCGTATAAATAGTGGGCCTTCTACGGGCCGTAGAAACAGTGGGCCTTCTACAGGCCGTAGAAACAGTGGGCCTTCTACGGGCCATAGAAACAATGGGCCTTCTACGGGCCGTATCATCAATGGGCCTTATACGGGCCGTATGATCGATTGGCCAAACATGGGCCAAACAGACCGCATTCTGGCCGTAAACAGGCTAGAGTTGGAATCATTCGTTCATGGGCCGACCATAACGGGCCATCGTTAATAGGCCGTATTTGGTGACGCTATGAAAACGGCCCAACGTATTAACGAACCACAAACGGGCCAACTGTAACGACGGGCTGAATTTGGCCCACAAGCAGAAAATGACAGTAACGGGCCGTAAGTAAATGAATGCTGGAAAATAGCCCAAGAATAAATGGGCTCTGAGAAGGCCGAAAGATAACATGGGCTGGAAACGGCCCAACGGAATAACGGGCCGTTAATGGGTATAAAGTGATACACTGTTCATTACGGGCCAGTTTCACCACGGGCCGTTAATGGGTGTAAAGTAATACACTGTTCATTACGGGCCAATTTCAGCATGGGCCGTTAATAGGCCAAGAGTTACATAGGGCCTCATATGGGCCGAAAGAAGTCATGGGCCATACATGGGCCAGAAGTGAAAATGGGCTGGAATCATATTGGATGGCCCAGATGACGCTACTGGGCCTAATTCGAATAGGGCGTAACGGGCCTTGGGTTAGCGGGCTGTAAATGGGTTATATGCGAACAGGCCGTTAACAGGCTTTCCATGGACCGGCCCGCCAGCTTTTGACCAAGTCAAACGGGCCGGCCTTTTCACAGGAATGGGCCACTGTTGGGCCGTGCCACGTGTCGACGTATCATAGGCGCCTCCTGTCCAATGAGTGGATGACATCTGTCCCAGCGATGAGCCAACACGTGTTTCCTCCAGCCAATGATGATTTTACACGTGAAAAATCCCCATTGGTTGGGGCTGTTAACGGGTTATCGGATCCAAAACCCGACCCGATAGCTTAACGGCGTTCTGTTACGGTGGATGCCACGTGTCGGTCACCCTTGACGAAAGCACTTCTGTGACGCGCGATTTATCGTCATGGAAGTGGACACTTCCGTGATGATAATTTTGGTAATGTCATGGAACACTTCTACGATAGCACATGTATGACTATCTTGATTCTGTCATAAATTTGTCACGGATGTACATAGAAGACAAAAAACGCGACCTACTGTGACAAACACGTATCATCACGGAAGTGTATTTTTTTGTAGTGACTCCTCGACCACTCCTATCTGGTGAGTGACCGGTGGAGATTTGATTTCTCTTCGGTCGGGTTTAAGCCCGATTCGATCGTAATCTGTGGCGATTCCCAGGGCGGCGATGCGATCAAGGAGCTCGTTTAAAGATGAAAACTCCGCCGGATCCATCTGCTTGGAGTGTTTGGAGTCGATACGAATGGGATTTTCGATGGCCCGAGAAGTCATCGTTGGCTTAACGGCCGAACGGGCGGTCATGGTAAAGCCGCCCAGCCGGAGGGTTTGGCCTGGGGCCAATTCTCCTCCGGCGGTGATATTGTCTTTAAAGACGAGGTGAGTCATCGATCCTGTCGTTGACGGCATAGTGGAACTCTCAATGAAAGCACCAATGTCGGTGTCAAAACCGGCGGATCTCGGGTAGGGGGTCCCGAACGATGCGTCTAAGGTCGATGGTAACAGGAGACAGGGGACGCGATGTTTACCCAGGTTCGGGCCCTCTCTATGGAGGTAATACCCTACTTCCTACTTGATTGATCTTGATGAATATGAGTATTACAAGAGTTGATCTACCACAAGATCGTAATGGCTAAACCCTAGAAGTCTAGCACGTATGACTATGGTAATGAATATCTCCCCTTTCCGGACTAAGTCCTCCGGTTTATATAGACACCGGGGAGATCTAGGGTTACACAAGGTCGGTTAGAGAGAAAGGAATCTACATATCCGGTCACCAAGCTTGTCTTCCACGCCAAGGAGAGTCCCATCCGGACACGGGTGCAGTCTTCGGTCTTCGTATCTTCACAGCCCATCAGTACGGCCCATGGCTAACAGGACGGACGCCCGACGACCCCTTAGTCTAGGACTCCCTTAGTCTTGTCACAGTTTCTTGTTCTAGCATCTACTCTAGATATGTTTGGTTATAGTTCATATTTGCAGATGCTATTTACCTTCTCTCTGTCAGATTGCATGACTTGCTTTATCTCTACTATATTAGTCATGCTTTATTTAGTATTTCCATTAATAAAATTAGTCGGTAAATTGCTCATATTTTCAACAATCCAAAGACCTTATCATAGGCAATTTACACCAAGTGGTTTTCCTGCTTCCATGAGACCTCCTATGTTTGAGGGTATCCACTATAAGAGGTGGCGCGTGAGAGCAGTCTTATGGTTTCAAACCCTGAGTTGCTATGACGCCACTTTTTGCAAACCTGAAGGGGAATATGATGCCCAATAGGAACAAGCTTTTCAGAAAATGGATACTCTGTTTAAGGCTGCTCTCTTGAGTGTTCTTGGTGAGAACATAGTTGATGCTTATGCGTCAATTGATAATGGAAAAGATATGTGGGATGCACTCGAGGCCAAGTTTGGGGTCTCAGATGCTGGCACTGAGCTGTACATCATTGAGCAATTCTATGATTACAGGATGACTGAAGAGCGCTCCGTGGTTGAGCAAGCTCATGAGATACAGTCATTTGCTAGAGAACTTGAGCACTTCAGTTGTATGCTACCGGGCAAGTTTGTTGTCGGAGGTATCATTACTAAGCTTCCTCCTTCGTGGAGGAACTTTGCTACCTTACTGAAGTATAAGAGGCAGGAGTTTTCCGTTCCGGATCTCATTGGTACTCTTGATGTGGAAGAAAAGGCGAGAGTAAAAGACATACGTGCTCGAGGTATTGAGGGGGATCTAGTGCCAATCTGGTACAGAAGAAGAACTTCCAGCCCCACAAGTTCAAGAACAAGGGCAAGTTTGATGGTAAAGCAAAGTTTGATGGGAAGAACAAGGCTGTGCACCACACGAACTTCAAGAAGAAGAATGACAAGAAGAAAGGTGTTTGTCATGTGTGTGGAGATCCTGATCATTGGGCTCCTAGTTGCCCTAATCGCTGTAACAAGCGTCATCTTGGGAAAGGCGGCAAGACCGCTAATATTGTCATTGGAGACACTGACATGAAGGATGCTGGGTATGGTATATTTCCCACTATTCTTTCAGTATGTCATTCTCCTGATTGGTTGATTGACACGGGTGCTAATGTGCACGTATGCGGTGATATTTCCATGTTTTCATCTTATCAGACCGCAGGGACTTCCACCGTGCTGATGGGCAACGGTAAAGTTTACTTCAGGGAAGATCGTGCGGATGAAGAACGTGCATTATGTCCCCTCTATCAATAAAAATCTTGTTAGCGGATCTCTTCTGTGTAGAGATGGCTACAAGCTGGTTTTTGAGTCGAATAAATTTGTAATATCCAAGTATGGAACATTTTTTGGCAAAGGCTATGAGTCAGGAGGCCTGTTTCGTTTATCCTTGTCAGACATTTGCAATAAAGTTGTTAATCATGTGTGCAACAATAGTGAATCAAATGTGTGGCATTCACGTCTCTGTCATGTTAACTTTGGTTGCATGTCGCGATTAGCCAAGTTGAACTTAATCCCTAGTTTCACCACCGTCAAGGGATCTAAGTGTCAAGTGTGTGTGCAAGGGAAGCAACCTCGTAAGTCTCATACGACTGCGGAAACGAGAAATCTTGCACCACTAGAACTCATACATTCAGATCTATGTGAAATGAATGGTGTTTTGACAAAAGGTGGAAAGAAATATTTCATGACGTTAATTGACGACTCCACTAGATACTGTCGTGTGTATCTTCTGAAATCTAAGGATGAGGCTTTGAACTTTTTCAAGATCTATAAAACTGAAGTGGAAAACCAACTTGATCGAAAAATCAAGAGGCTTAGGTCCGACCGTGGTGGAGAGTATTTTTCCAATGAATTTGATGCTTTTTGTGCGGAACATGGTATAATCCATGAGAGGACGCCTCCCTATTCACCTCGGTCAAATGGGGTGGCCGAAAGAAAGAACCATACTCTAACTGATTTGGTTAACGCCATGTTAGACACATCGGGTCTCTCCAAGGCATGGTGGGGGGAGGCGATATTGACTGCATGTCATGTCCTAAACCGAGTTCCCACAAAGAACAAAGAGATAACTCCATTTGGGGAATGGGAGAAGAAAAGATTAAAGCTCTCTTATCTACGAACCTGGGGTTGTTTGGCGAAAGTCAATGTGCCAATTCCAAAGAAGCGCAAGCTTGGACCAAAGACTGTGGATTGTGTTTTCCTGGGATATGATTTTCATAGCATTGGTTATAGATTCTTGGTTGTAAAATCTGAGGTACCTGACATGCATGTCGGTACGATCATGGAGTCGAATGATGCGACTTTCTTTGAAGATATCTTTCCCATGAAGGATATGGCTACCTCATCTAATCAGGAGATGCCTAGTTCATCAACTCAGGAACCAGTTACAATTACTGAACCTTTCATTTTGATGGAACACTTTGAAAATCCTGTGGAGGAGAACAATGAAGTCCCTACTAGGAGTAAGAGACAGAGGACTGCAAAGTTCTTTGGTGATGATTTTCTTGTGTATCTCATAGATGACACTCCCAGTTCTATTTCAGAGGCCTATGCATCTGAAGATGCTGACTGCTGGAAGGAAGTGGTTCGTAGTGAGATGGATTCCATCTTGGCAAATGAAACTTGGGAGATAACTGATCGTCCTTATGGGTGCAAACCTATAGGATACAAATGGGTATTCAAGAAAAAGCTTAGGCCTGATGGTACTATTGAGAAGTACAAGGCTCGGCTCGTGGCTAAGGGTTATACCCAAAAGGAAGGTGGAGACTTCTTCGATACTTACTCACCTGTGGCTCGACTGACCACTATTCGAGTTCTACTTTCACTAGTTGCCTCACATGGTCTTCTCGTTCATCAAATGGATGTTAAGACTACTTTCCTAAATGGAGAGTTGGACGAGGAAATTTATATGGAACAACCAGATGGGTTCGTACTAGATGGTCAGGAAGGAAAAGTGTGCAAGTTGCTGAAGTCTTTGTATGGACTCAAGCAAGCACCCAAACAGTGGCATGGGAAGCTTGAAAGAACTTGATGACATACTGATTTTCTGAACAAATTTGAATGTTATTAAGGAGGTCAAGGATTTCCTATCTCGTTGTTTTGAGATAAAGGATTTAGGAGTGGCTGATGTCATTCTGAACATCAAGTTGTTGAGGGACGATGATGGTGGGATTACATTGCTTCAATCTCACTATGTGGAAAAGATCTTGAGTCGCTTTGGCTATAGTGACTGCAAGCCCTCTCAAACACCATATGATGCCAGCGTGCTGCTTCGAAAGAATCGGAGAATTGCTAGAGACCAATTGAAATATTCTCAGATTATTGGCTCGCTTATGTACTTAACCAGTGCTACATGACCTGACATCTCTTTTGCTATTAGCAAACTGAGTGGGTTTGTCTCAAAACCAGGAGATGTGCATTGGAATGCTCTAGAGAGATTTTTGCGTTATTTGAAAGGCACTCCGAATTATGGAATTCGCTACACCGGGCACCCAAAGGTGCTTGAAGGGTATAGTGACTCAAACTGGATCTCAGACGCTGATGAGATAAAGGCCACGAGCAGATATGTATTCATTCATGGAGGTGGCGTTGTTTCTTGGAAGTCTTGCAAGCAGACCATCTTAACGAGGTCAACAATGGAAGCAGAACTCACAACACTAGATACAGCTACGGTCGAAGCAGATTGGCTTCGTCGTCTCTTGAATGACTTGCCGGTTGTTGAGAAACCTGTACCGGGTATCCTTATGAACTGCGACAATCAAACTGTGATCACGAAAGTGAGCGGCTCAAAGGATAACATGAAGTCATCAAGACACGTTCAGAGAAGGTTAAAGTCTGTCAGGAAAATGAGAAACTCCGGAGTTATTGCATTGGATTATATCCAAACATCTAAAAATCTGGCAGATCCTTTTACTAAGGGTCTATCACATAATGTGATAGATAATGCATCGAGGGAGATGGGTATGAGACCCACAATATGAGTTGTTCATAGTGGTAACCTATTCTTTGTGATTGGAGATCCCGTGAATTAGATGTGGAAGACAAGCTGTTGGTCAACAGAGAGGAGAGTATCCTACTATTAACAATACCACTCCATGAAGATGCAATACTCTCCTAATCTGCATGGCAGGTTGATGTATATCTTAATGTGTTCTAACTGGCTCTTTTAAGCAGAGATGTTGTCCTGCAGAACATCTTTTGAAGAACACACCTATATGAGTCTGATTGTTAAACGTGGCAATCTATGAGAGTAGGGTTCTCTCTAGTAAACTCATGAAAGGTCTAGGAGTATGACGCATAAGCTCCACCCGCGGGGAAGACCCACGGTAGCCCAGTATCAGTCAAGGCTTTGTGTGAAGCTAGATTCGCAAAAAACTTGCAGTTCAAGGCCCAGTCCACTGTTCAAGTTGCTTACTAGTGTAGCATAGAGTTTTAGGTGGAAGTTTGACTTAACAGTCTCCACTGAAGTACCGGTATATAAAACAGTGTTTTGGAACCAAAGGCAATTCTTGTGTGCCTCTGGGATCTGGTGGGGGATTGCTGGAATTTAGTCTATTTTGGGACAGCCCAATAACTATTTCAGAAATTCCTAATAAATCCTAGAGGCCCACTTAGCCCATTCGTGCAAGGCAAGGGATACTACTAAAGTTTAGGGCTTCTTTGGATCACAGGATTTGCAAAATAAAGGAATAGGAAAAATGGAGGATCTGATTGCCATGACATAGCCAATCCTATGGATTTTTTCCAGAGGTCGGACCTCATGCGTAAATTCTTCTAGAATCAGCACCTTGGCGACCCAATCCTGAGGAATTTTAATGGCCCAATCCCGTGATCCAAATGCGTTCCATAGGAAACAGTCCTGAGGATTGATATCTCGTGAAAATCCTATGAAAATCCTCCAATCCAAAGATGGCGTTAGTCCCACATTGCTAGTTTAGTGGGAGTTGGACCTCCTTATAAGGGAGGTTCTTTCCCCACTTGTATGAGCATGAGAACAAGAGGGACATCCACACGCGCTCCTCCTCCGCCGCCCGCCTCGCCTCGCCTCGTCACGACGTGCCGCTGAGGGAGTCCTGGATTATGGGGTCCTCGGGGAGCCGGCCTATGTGCCATGGGCCGGACTAATGGCCGTGAAGATACAAGACAGAAGGCCTTCTCCCGTGTCTGGATGGGACTCTCCTTTGCGTGGATGGCAAGCTTGGCGTCCGGATGTGTGGTTTCCTTCCTCTGTAAACCGACTTTGTACAACCCTAGTCCCCTCCGGTGCCTATATAAACTGGAGGGTTTAGTCCATAGAGGCAATCATAATCATACAGGCTAGACATCTAGGGTTTAGCCATTACGATCTCGAGGTAGATCAACTCTTGTAATCCCTATACTCTTCAAAGTCAATCAAGCAGGAAGTAGGGTATTACCTCCATTAAGAGGGCCCGAACCTGGGTAAACATCGTGTCCCTTGCCTTGTGTTACCTTTGATCCTTAGACGCGTAGTTCAGGACCCCCTACCCGAGATCTGCCGGTTTTGACACCGACATTGGTGCTTTCATTGAGAGTTCCTCTGTGTAATCGAAAGAGGTATTGATGGCTCGCCTTGTCATCAATGACAGTATCACTTTTGGAGGAGCCCTAGTTGTAGGGCAGACCCTCCGGCTTGGTAGCTTCACCATGGGCGCACGTTCGGCCGTTAAGCCGAAGGTGGCCCCCAAGTCATCAAAAATCATCTCCGCATCGGCCCCGAATACTCTGACAAGATGGATCCGGCAGATGTAGCATCTTCGAATGAGCTGCTAGATCGCATTGCCGCACTGGGGGTCGCGACTGACTATGATAGGATTGGGCTTAAACCCGATCAGAGAGAAATCAAATCTCCGCCGATCAACCATCTGGTGGCGGTTGTGGAGGAACAAGCCGACAATAACTCTTCTCCTACGTTGAGAACAAACTATGTTCGGATTCCCGAGCCCGGAGAGCCGGATACCCCTCTTCGGGAGGACACTCCATGTCCTCCGGACATAGAATCGGACGTTGATCTTGAGAACTCACCGAACACTCCGGAGCCCGGGCTAGTAACCTCGGAAATTCGTCAAACTTCGGATTCCACAGTGGGTCAGGGTGCAAATTTGAGCCCGCCCACCCACCACAGACAATATTCCCCAAGAAATTCCGGTCCTCCAGACATATGCAACCTAATGTATGTGCGGCAGCAGCCTCAAGAAACAGTCCATCACTTTTGTGCCAGATTCCTCCTTGTTAAAAACAAGATCAAATATTGCTGCGACGACGACGTGATTTCAGTATTTCACAATAACTATACGGATGAGGGAATCCTTAATGCCCTCAACCGCCGTCGTGTACTGCACTTTGCAGATTTGGCACACATAGTACAGAAGTACTGCGCAACGGAAAGCGCTTGGAAAACTCAGACAGCCCACTGGGAACCGCGGGCCTTTAAGCCATCTCCCGGACGAGCAAAAAAGATGCACCCTCGCGGGGCACCTGACCATCATCCCGTGGACAAGAAAATTAAGCCCTTTACGGGACGTAGAACTTTCTTCGAGGATTGACTCGATAGGCCCTGTCAAATACACATGACGCCAAATACCGAACCAACGCACAGCCTCCGAGCATGTTGGATACTCTGGCAAGTGGCCAAGAGCGGCGAGGGTATCCTCACTAACACTACCCCAGAGAAGTACTCTTCGGAGGACGATGACCTCAAAGTATTTACGGTCTTCGAGACCTTTTCTTCAAATAATCGGCGTAAAAGGGTGCTCCGCGACCTCGCCGAGGTCTGCCAAGTAGCAGCAATAAATCCTTGGAACGATACGGCAATAACTTTCAATGCCGACGACGAAACAAGATCCCGATCAGTCCGGGCACCAACCGCTTTGGTCCTAAACCCAATCATGGACGGCTTTCAGCTCACTAAAGTGCTCATGGACGGTTGCAGCGGACTGAACCTCATCTACGAAGACACGCTCAATAAAATGCAAATGAACAGGAGTCGCATTGAGCAAAGTAATACAACCTTTCGAGGCATTATCCCCAGTTGAGAAGCAAGATGCTCGGGGAAAATCAAACTTGATGTGGTATTCGGCACGCCGGAGAACTATAGGTCCGAAGAGTTACTCTTCCATGTGGCACCTTTCAACAGCGGGTATCACGCCCTGCTGGGGCGAGACACATTCACACGCTTTCAAGCCATACCCCATTACGGGTATATGAAGCTCAAAATGCCCGGGCCCAACAGAGTTATCACTATCACCAGTGATCCGGACATAGCACTCCGCGCCAAAAATAAAACCGCCTCTCTGGCCCTCGAGGCACTATCCGAGGCCCTCGCGGTCGAAGAATTAACCACCCTACGTTCCACAGTGGATAGGAACGACGTAATCCTCGATAAGAGACCTAAGTCCACTTCCTTCAAACTAGCAGACGAAATAGTCAAATTTCAAGTTCACCCGACAGACCCCAAGAAGACAGCTTCCATTGGGGCACAGCTGGATCCGGCGGTCGACGCCGTATTACACGGGTTCTTGCGCGAGAATTGGGACATCTTCGCCTGGCACCCTTCGGACATGCCAGGAATCCCACGCGGACTGACCGAACATAGTATCAATATACTAAAGGGATAGAAACCAGTCAAGCAAATGCTGTGGCGATTTTCCGAACCCAAACGATAGGCTATGGGGGAGGAGCTAGCCAAGCTACTCAAAGCCGGGTTTATCAGAGAGATCAAACATCCGGACTGGCTAGCAAAACTGGTCATGGTACCCAAGAAGGATAAATCCTGGCACCTGTGTGTCGATTTCAAAGACCTTAATAAGGCCTGCCCTAAGGACCCCTTCCCACTACCTCGCATTGACCAGATTATTGACGCAACCGCGGGACACGATTCACTGTGTTTCCTCGACGCATACTCCGGATACCATAAAATTAAGATGAAGGAATTCGACCAGGCCGCAACGCCATTCATCACCCCGTATGGGCCCTTCTGCTTCAACACTATGCCTTTCGGGCTCAAAAACGTCGACGCAACTTACCAACACATGATTCGAACATGCCTGGAAAAGCAAATCGGCAAGACTGTGGAGGCATATGTAGATGATGTAGTCATCAAAACCAAGCATGTCGAATCATTGGTGGATGACTTACGCCTTACATTCGACAACCTCCGAGCATATGACATACGGCTCAATCCGGAAAAGTGCGTTTTCGGCGTTCCCGCCGGAAAACTGCTTGGGTTCATTGTCTCCAATAGAGGAATTGAAGCAAACCCAGCCAAAATCCGAGGCCTGACATAATTGGCAACACCAACAAACCTCAAGCAGGTCTAAAAACTAGCCGGGTGCGTGGCAGCTTTGAGCCGTTTTATCTCCAGATTAGGAGAAAAGGCATTGCCATTGTATCGCCTGCTCCGACGCAACTACCACTTCGCGTGGACGGACGCTGCCACAGCCGGATTGGAAGAAATAAAAACTTTGTTAGCAAGCAACCCAATCCTATCCGCACCAAACGTCAGCGAACCGATGTTGCTCTACATATCCGCAACTCACCAGGTGGTGAGTGCGGTGCTCGTCGTCGAACGAGAGCAAGAGGGACATAAATTCCCACTCCAAAAACCGGTATACTACGTATCGACGGTCCTTACACCATGCAAACCCCGATACCCGCATTATCAAAAGATAGCATATGCGGTCTTTCTGGCATCCCAAAAGCTACGGCACTATTTTCAAGAGTGCTCGATCACAGTGGCTTCCGAAGTACCACTCAATGATATTATAAACAACAGGGACGCCACTGGCCGGATTGCCAAATGGGCCATTGAGCTCTTACCATTTGAAATAACGTACAAGCCACGCCAAGCCATTAAATCTCAGGTGTTGGCTGACTTCGTCGCCAAATGGACAGAGGTCGAACTCCCTGAAGAGTATGGCACATATTCCAACTGGGTGATGCACTTTGATGGCTCTAAAATGCTAGCCGGACTTGGGGCTGATGTCATCTTGACATCCCCCACAGGAGACACATTCCGTTATGTGCTCCAAATATTGTATACAGACTCTAACAATGCAGCCGAATACGAGGCCCTATTGCACGGCCTCCAGATAGCCGTTTCCATGGGCATACAACGCCTCAAGGTGCGCGGGGATTCAAACCTCAAAATATCCCAAATAAACGGAGAATTTGATGCAAAAGATCCGAAGATGGCGGCTTACCGCAACGCCGTACTCAAAATATCAGCTCGGTTTGAGGGGCTCGAGTTTTATCACGTGGCTCGAGAGAGTAATCAAGCTGCAGACATCCTTGCTCGCATGGGCGCTAAATGCGACCCTGTCCCACCTAACACCTTTGTGGAAAGGCTCTTCAAGCCATCCATGGTGTGGCAGGACGAGAGTGGCAACACTGGTCCGGAGCCGATCATACCCCCAGATTCCGAACACAGTCCCGATATCATCAGGGGCTCGGGCACCGAAATAACACCCTCGGCCCATGAAATCATGGATGTAATTGCCTCGTGGACTGAACCTTTCCTCGCCTACCTTACTAGGAATGAGCTCCCTGATGACCAGACTGAGGCCCGTCGTATTGTTCGATGCTCGAAGGCTTACAAAGTTCATGAAGGAGAACTGTACAAGAAAAGTACTACCGGAGTCCTTCAAAGATGTATCTCCAAAGAAGAGGGACGGTAGCTCTTGGCTAAAATACACGCTGGTCTTGGTGGCCATCACGCCGTAGCTCGGGCCCTTGTAAGTAAGGCCTTCCGTACGGGTTTCTTTTGTCCCACGGCCCGAGCAGACGCACAGGACCTCGTACAGCGCTGCGTTGGATACCAGCTTTTTGCCAATCAAAGCCATATGCCGCCCACTGCCCTACGAACAATCCCCATTACTTGGCCTTTTGCGGTCTGGGGGCTAGACATGGTCAGACCCCTTAAAGGGGGAAGCCATAAGAATAAATATTTACTGGTTATGGTCGACAAGTTCACTAAATGGATAGAAGCCAAACCAGTCAAAACGGCTGAGGCCGGACCGGTGATAGACTTTATATCCGGTGTCGTACACCGTTATGGTGTCCCGCACAGTATTATTACTGACAACGACTCTAACTTTACGGCCGTTGAGGTGAAAATTTGGTGCGCTAATTTAGGCATCAAGCTCGATTACGCCTCCGTATACCACCCTCAGACAAACGGTCAGGTCGAACGGGCTAACGACCTGATAATGAGCGGCATCAAACCCAGACTAGTGCGATCTCTGCAAGAATCAGACAAGCACTGGGTTGAGGAACTCGATTCCGTACTTTGGGGGCCGCGGACCACGCCCAATCGCATGACCGGATATACACCTTTCTTCATGGTTAACGGCGCGGAGGCTGTCTTGCCTTGCGACATTATTCATGACTCACCTCGAGTGCGCATGTACGAAGAGAGAGAAGCCGAGCTCGATCGGCAGGACGATCTGGACGGCCTGGAGGAGGAGCGCGATGTCGCGAAGGCCCGTTCCGCATTCTACCAACAGCAGGCTCGGCTATATCAAAGGAGGGAAGTACGGGCAAAGACTTATAATGTTGGCCAACTCGTTCTACGCCTACTAGAGAAGAAAAAGGACAAGCTCAAGCCCAAATGGGAGGGTCCCTTCATTATAGATGAAGTTCTCACTGGAGGATCCTATCGCCTTCGCAATGCTTCGGATAATCGCTTGGAGCCAAACCCATGGAACGCTGCCCGGCTCCGAAGATTCTATGCCTAAGTCCACACATGTACCTTCTTCCTCGTTCCTTTTTTCTCCCTTTCACTTTTGTCCCTTTTTTTCATTTTTATACGACTTCTAGCTCGTGTTCGGATAAACAGCACACTTGAGGGGTATACATCTTTAAATGTACATACCCCACAATACCTGGGGGCTTCTTTTCACAGAGGCTTATTATCATTATTATTTTTCGAGCATCAAGCTCACCGTATATATGTGTTGTCTACTCATATATGTCTTTTCTTCGCCATTATATGCACCTTTATGACTTAAGTTTTTGCCAAGCTGGGTTGCCTGGCTCCTGTGCTTATGCCCAACGTTCCTGCTTGTTCGGCTAGGGCATAAACGGAGCACCTCCGCGATTGTTACAACCGGGTTATCCGGACATGTACCTCAGACTGGGTGAAGCCGAAAGCTAGTGTTCTTAAGGGAATAAATGGTCGGCGGACAAAAGACGAACTGCCCTTATTGCAATATAAGCCCCCAAAGTATAACATGTACTGTGATCTTCAGCATCGCAGCTTCAGGCATGCATAAAAAACGCATGCCAACCTAGGGAGAGGAACCCTTAACTGAACTATTCTCTCTGGAAGATGTTTCTTACGATCAAATGTAATATAACATTACACCCCGAATACAACTTGTATGTTCAAGCAACTATGACCGGACTGCTGGTTTCCGAACATACTTTGGTGTTTACCGACGGTATAGTATTCGGAAACACTCCGAACCTTGGGTTTCGGAGGTCGAAGTAGAAAGTCTGCCATGACAATCGTTTTACAATTCGGCTGGAGATAAGTTTGTCGATAAAAGTACATTGTTACTTGGACTCAAAAACTTCTTCCTCCTCTAGACCATCTAACAGGCTGTCTAGTCTACAATCCTGTTGTGAAAACTTAGCGGCTATCCTTACTTGGTCGTACACCAAGCTAACTGGAATTTCTTGTCCATCTGGTCCCCGAGGTCGACCCGGGCCATATGATTCGGATCAAGTCCGGTGTACCGCGTTTTCACCATGGCCCAGGCCTCTCGTGCGCCTTCACGGCATGCTGATATCTTCCATAGCCCAAAGCGGCGACGAGCTCCCTTGAATAAATTCACGAGTTCCTCCATACTTCCTGGAGGGGAATCAGATGGCCATAAAGCCTTAGCGATGTTCCTCATCGCCTTCCGAGCTCGCTCATGCACTTTGGACAGCTCTTGTAGCAGATCGCCTTGGAATCCGGACACTTCTCCTTCGGGTCGCCCAGTCAGCACACCTACAGAAGCAAACTTGTTAAACTTCCATCAGGGGACCGTACGAAAGTGAGGATAAAGAGCATACTGAATATGCCGCCTTTTAGCTTTCTGTTCTCCTTCAAGGCATCCGCCAGTTGGGCTCATATGTCCTTCAGCTCTTCGGCTTGCTTGATGTTCGCATCTTGTAGTTTGTTCTTCTCATTAATGGTCTGTGTTAGTACACGTTGACCAACGGCCTCTTGCCCTTCGGCATGTTCTTTATCCACCTGAGCAGCCCTCAGCCTCTCGTCCAACCGGTCCGACAATCCTGCCGTTGCATACAAAAACAATGCATATTTAGAATCATTGTCGGTATGGAATAATGTTCTCCGGATACTGTTGTGCTTACCATCAGGTGCCCCCTTGGATTTCTTTAAAATTTCAAGTTCGGCGGTGGCAACAGTTAGCCTCGTTCGGCACTCTTCCAGCTCCTTGGATAATATGTTATTCCTCTCCGTGAGTACCTGATGGCGTAGCGACCCTTAAAACAGTTGGGCCAACTGCTTCAAGGCTCGGGGGCTACTGGCATATGATTATTAAATCTACACAAAAGTTCTTACCCGCATATCCTTTGAAAGGTGGTGAGTAGCTCCGGCAAGCCCATCCCGCGCAGCTCGGAGGTATGCATCCGCTGAGCTAAAGGCATTGAATGCCTCTTCGGTCAAATTTGGGTCGCGCATAGCCGCCCTCCGGTGCCGATGGTTCATCGCACTCTCCACTTCGGAGTTGGTGACGGATACATTATCCAAATCCTCGGGGAGAGGACAATCCGGCATTGCACCCGTATTAACCCTAGTACTTGGGGCAGGATCTGGGGTCGGATTGGTTGATGCATGACCGGCGAGGTCTCCGGACATAGTCTGGCGTATGCTCTTCCTAAAAATGTGACACAGCAGGAAACATCACAATCCGGTATGTCTGCCTAGTGCACATTAAAAACCGTACCTCTTTGGTGGAGGCTCGGTAGTATCGTCGTCCGCCTTTCTTTTCGAAGACCCGCCCTGCGCAGGCGTCGCCCTCTTAAGGGACACCTCTTATACAGCATGGCGAGACAAGCGCCGCCCCTTTGGAGGACGAGACAGTGTGGTGGGTGAGGCGTAATGAGAAAACTCTTTTGGAAGAGACGTCTCCTGGGTACTTACGTGGGAGGAGGGGAGAAGCCCGGGGTAATCGGCTATAATGGCCACTTCCGTGCCGTCGTAGCTTGCCTGATAAAAGACCCCCTCCTTGAGCTCGATAAATATATCTAGATCTTCTTCATATCCAGGATCTAGGTCTCTAATGTGGACCTCTGGTTGTGGAGCGGGGCTGTGGATCCCCTCGGCGACCTTTCTCCACTCCTGTTAAAAATAGCCGGATTAAATTCGACTAGTGCAATTCGGGAAAGAGATTAAATGAGGCCAATGAACAACAAGAACTCACCCAGGGGATGGGGTTGTACATGGAAAAACCGTCCTGGCATTTCAAATGAGTGAAATATTCCTTCTCCCCTTTGAAAAGATCAGCCAACATAGCGGCCAGGGCGGCGAAATTGTCCGGACCCTTGCGACCACAGTGGGATGCGTCATCCTCCCCATTGTAATTCCACATGGGGAGGCCTCTAGACTAGAGCGGCTGCACGCACCGCGTTATGAAAATCGCCATTACCTCGATTATAGACAGTCCATAGCTGGCAAGGACTCTAATCTTGCTTGCTAGCTTCTTAACCTCCGCACCGTCCTCTTCCTCGAGGCTTCGGGGATGCCAGCTGGTGCGCTGCTTTAAAGGAGCGGTGGAGAATTCGGGAAGACCACGCCGGATTGGATCCGGGAGAACAACGTCTTCGATATAGAACCATTCCGAGGGCCACTATTTGGGAGCCTTCTTCGGAGTGCCGAACAGGTATTCTGTCCCGGCTATGCGCCATACTTCGGCGCCGCTCACCTCGAATATGGATCCCTTTTGGAGCGAGGGGCGAGGCAGAAAAATGTCCTCCATAGCTCGAAATGGGCCTCGCAGCCCAGGAACAGCTCGCAGAGAGTAACGAAGCCCGCAATGTGCAGAATGGAGCCCGACATAAGATTGTGCAGTTGGATGCCATAATACTCCAGGAGACCCCTGAGGAAAGGGTGGATCGGAAACCCTACGCCTCTTAGCAGGAAGGATACAAAGCACACACGCTCCCCTTCGGTGGGATTGGGTAAATTCTCTGACAGGGCTTCGCCATTGATGGATGCTAATCCAGCCCGAACGGAGACTAGATCCACGGGAGGCAGGTATCCCTGTATCTGAAGTTTATTCAGATGAGCGTGGGACACCAAATAGCTCTCCCAGTCGCCTTTTTGAGGGCCGTGAGGGCGTGAAGAGGAGCTAGGAGCGTTGGCCATGTCTGAGCGATTTCTTGTGCGAAGATCCAAGGATTTCTGCGTGGTGTGGAATGGCATTTGAGATCTCGTCTCTTTAAATAGACGCCTTCCCTGCATAGTCAAGGGGTTATTTGTAAAAATGTTTAGACCCTTCATATTCATCTGACATGTGGAAGCCAAGGCGGCGGCAGCACAGAAGCTGAAGGGTGTGGTATTTAATATAAAAGCTGAACTATATGAAGTACAATGGAGAACCCGCCTTGCAAAGCCGAAGACACGAAGCCGGATACAATGTCGTCATTGAAGGCAAGTTCGGGGGCTACTGAGGGAGTCCTGGATTAAGGGGCCCTCGGGCGTCCGGCCTATGTGATAAGTGCCGGACTGATGGGCCATGAAGATGCAAGACAAAAGACTTCCTCCCGTGTCCGGATGGGACTCTCCTTTGCGTGGATGGCAAGCTTGGCGTTTGGATATGAAGATTCCTTCCTCTGCAAACCGACTATGTACAACCCTAGGCCCCTCCGGTGTCTATATAAACTGAAGGGTTTAGTCCGTGGAGGCAATCATAATCATACAGGCTAGACATCTAGGGTTTAGCCATTACGATCTCGTGGTAGATCAACTCTTGTAATACTCATATTCATCAAGATCAATCAAGCAGGAAGTAGGGTATTACCTCCATCAAGAGGGCCCAAACCTGGGTAAACATCGTGTCCCCCGTCTCCTATTACCATCAACCTTAGACGCATAGTTCGGGACCCCCTACCCGAGATCTGCCGGTTTTGACACCGACATTGGTGCTTTCATTGGGAGCTCCGCTGTGACGTCGAAGACAGGGTTGATGGCTCGCCTTATTATCAAGCACAGTATCACCGCCGGAGGAGCCCTAGCCTTAGGCCAAACCCACCGGCTGGGCGGCTTTACTATGGCCGCCCGTTCGGCCATTAAGCCAATGATGAATTCTTAGGTCATCGAAAATCGTCTCCGTATTGACATACTCCAAACGGATGGATCCTGCGAAGTTGTCATCTTTAAACGAACTTTTGGATCGCATCGCCGCCATGGGAGTCGCTATAGACTATGATCAGATTGGGTTTAAACCCGATCAGAGAGAAATCAAATCTTCGACGATCACCCATCAGGTAGCGGTCATAGAGGAACAAAGCAGCAACTCTTCCCCTACATTGAAGACAAGCTATGTTCGGATTTCTGAGCCCCAAGAGCCGAAAACCCGTTTGCGGGATGACACTCCGAACTTTGAACCGGGCGCCGAGCCTGGAAAATCATCTGACATCCCGGAGCCCGAACTAATAAGCTCGGGAGTTTTTCAAACTCCGGACTCCACACCGGGTCAGGCTTCGAATTTAAAGCCACCCACCCACCACAAGCAATATTCTCCAAGCAATTCCAGCCCTCCGGATATATGCGACCTCACGTCCGTACGACAGCAGTCTCAGGAAACAGTCCATCACTTTTGGGCCAGAGTCCTCCTTGTCAAAGACAAGATTAAAGATTGCTGCGACGAGGATGCAATTTTAGTATTCTGCAATAATTGCATGGACGAAGGAATCCTCAACGCCATCAACCGCCATCACGTATTACACTTCGCTGACTTGGCGACCATAGTACAGAAGTACTGCGCAATGGAAAGCGCCTGGAAAACTCAGACAGCTCGCTGGGAACCACCAGCCTTCACTCAACCCCTCTGGCGGACCAAAAGGATGCACCCTCGCAGTGCACCCGACCCAATAGTGAACAAAACTAAGCTTATTACGGGACGCAAGACTGTTCTGGAGGGATGGCTCGATAGGCCATGCAAAATACACACAACACCGGATACCATACCAACCCACAGCCTTAGAGTGTGTTGGATACTCCGGCAGGTGGCCAAGAGCGGCGAGGATATCCTCACCAAAAACACCTCAAAACAACGCTCCCCGGAGGACGATGACCTCAGAGTGCTGACGGTCTTCGAGACTTTCGCCTCAAACAATCGGCGCAAGAGGGCACTCCGTGACCTCGCCGAAGTCTGCCAAGTCGCAGCAATAAACCCCTGGAACGACACGGCCATAACCTTCAATGCTAGTGACGAACCAAGAGTCCGGTCAGTCCGGGCACCAGCCGCCTTGGTCCTCAATCCAATTGTGGATGGCTTTCGGCTCACTAAAGTGCTCATGGACGGCGGCAGTGGGCTAAACCTCATCTACGAGGACACGCTCAACAAAATGAAAATAGACAGGAGCCGCATCGTACAAAGCAATACGACCTTCCGAGGAATAATTCCTAGCCGGGAGGCTCGATGCGCGGGGAAAATTACACTCGATGTGGTATTTGGCACGCCGGAGAACTATCGGTCCATAGAGATAACCTTCCAGGTGGCCCCTTTCAACAGCGGATATCACGCCCTGTTGGGGCGAGACGCATTCTTCGAGCTATACCTCACTACGGGTATATGAAACTTAAGATGCCTGGTCCCAACGGTATTATCACTCTCGCCGGTGATCCGGACATAGCACTCCGTGCCGAAAACAAAACTGCATCCCTGGCCCTCGAGGCACTATCCGAAGCCCTCGCGGCCGAAGAGTTAACCGCATTACACTCCACGGTGGATAGGGACGATGTAATCCTTGATAAACGGCCCAAATCCACCTCCTTCAAACCAGCAGACGAAATAGTCAAATTTCAAGTCCACCCGACGGACCCCAAGAAGACAGCTTCCATCGGGGCGCAGCTTGATACGTCTCCGTCGTATCTACTTTTCCAAACACTTTTGCCCTTGTTTTGGACTCTAACTTGCATGATTTGAATGGAACTAACCCGGACTAACGCTGTTTTCAGCAGAATTGCCATGGTGTTATTTATGTGCAGAAACAAAAGTTCTCGGAATGACCTGAAACTCCACGGAGATTATTTTTGGAAATAATAAAAAATACTGGCGAAAGAATCAAGGCCAGGGGGCCCACACCCTTGCCACAAGGGTGGGGGGCGCGCCTGCCCCCCTGGGCGCACCCCCTGCCTCGTGGGCCCCCTGGTGCTCCACCGACCTCAACTCCAACTCCATATATTCGTGTTCGGGGAGAAAAAAATCAGAGAGAAAGATCCATCGCGTTTTATGATACGGAGCCACCGCCAAGCCCTAAACTCTCTCGAGAGGGCTGATCTGGAGTCGTTCGGGGCTCCGGAGAGGGGAATCCGTCGCCGTCGTCATCATCGACCATCCTCCATCACCAATTTCATGATGCTCACCACCGTGCGTGAGTAATTCCATCGTAGGCTTGCTGGACGCTGATGGGTTGGATGAGATTTATCATGTAATCGAGTTAGTTTTGTTAGGGTTTGACCCCTAGTATCCACTATGTTCTGAGATTGATGTTGCTATGACTTTGCTATGGTTAATGCTTGTCACTAGGGCCCGAGTGCCATGATTTCAGATCTGAACCTATTATGTTTTCATGAATATATGTGAGTTCTTGATCCTATCTTGCAAGTCTATAGTCACCTACTATGTGTTATGATCCGGCAACCCCAAAGTGACAATAATCGGGACCACTCCCGGTGATGACCATAGTTTGAGGAGTTCATGTATTCACTATGTGTTAATGCTTTGGTCCGGTACTCTATTAAAAGGAGGCCTTAATATCCCTTAGTTTCCATTAGGACCCCGCTGCCACGGGAGGGTAGGACAAAAGATGTCATGCAAGTTCTTTTCCATAAGCACGTATGACTATATTCGGAATACATGCCTACATTACATTGATGAATTGGAGCTAGTTTTGTGTCACCCTATGTTATGACTGTTACATGATGAACCGCATCCGGCATAATTCTCCATTACCGATCCAATGCCTACGAGCTTTTCATATATTGTTCTCCGCTTATTTACTTTTCCATTGCTACTGTTACAATCACTACAAAACCCAAAAATATTACTTTTGCTATCGTTACCATCACTTCCATACTACTTTGCTACTAAGTACTTTGCTGCAGATATTAATTATCCAGGTGTGGTTGAATTGACAACTCAACTTCTAATACTTGAGAATATTCTTTGGCCCCCCTTGTGTCGAATCAATAAATTTGGGTTGAATACTCTACCCTCGAAAACTGTTGCGATCCCCTATACTTGTGGGTTATCAAGACTATTTGCTGGCGCCGTTGCCGCGGAGCATAGCTCTATTCTTTGAGTCACTTGGGATTTATATCTGCTGGTCACTATGAAGAACTTGAAAGACGCGGCCACAAAAAATTATCCCTCAACTACGAGGGGAGGTAAGGAACTTCCATCTAGCTCTGCACTTGATTCACCTTCTGTTTTGAGTAAGCTTGCGACACCTAAACCTGCTTCTGCTATTAATTCTGATATGTCGCATGTTATTGATGATGCCACTTCTGCTATGCATGATACTTATGATGAAACTACTTCTATGCTTGATACTACTGTGCCACTTGGTGAATTTCTTGATGAACAACTTGCTAGGGCTAGAGAGAATGAAATTATTGAAACTGATAATATTGATAAAAGTGATGATGAAGGCTCTCCCAATAAATATGAATTGCCTGTTGTCCCTGAGGGCTATGTTATGGATGAAGAAACTAAAAGAGACTTTCTTGCTTGCAATGATAGAAGTGATCTTAAGAAATTATTAGCTAAGCTTAAACAAAAAACTCTGAATGCTAGAATGAAATATGATCCTGCTTATGCTACTTCACCTATCTTTGTTACTGATAAGGATTATGAATCTGATCCTTTCTATGGCTATCAATTTGAAACTGTTGTGGCACATCTTACTAAATTAAATGATATAGCCACCCTATTCACTAATGACGAGAGAACTCGCTACTTTTATATCCTTAAAATATTTCCGTTCTCATTAAAGGGTGATGCTAAGATATGGTTTAATTCTCTTGATCCTGGTTGTGTGCGAAGTCCCCGGGATATGATTTATTACTTCTCTGCTAAATATTTCCCTGCTCATAAGAAACAAGCGGCCTTAAGGGATATATATAATTTTGTGCAAATTGAAGAAGAGAGTCTCCCACAAGCTTGGGGGAGGCTTCTCCAATTACTTAATGCTTTGCCTGATCATCCTCTTAAGAAAAATGAAATACTTGATATCTTTTATAATGGACTAACCGATGCTTCCAGAGACCACCTGGATAGTTGTGCTGGTTCTGTTTTCAGGGAAAGAACACCGGATGAAGCTGAAATTCTATTGAATAATATGTTGACTAATGAAAATAATTGGACGCTTCCTGAAGCAACCCCTAAGCCAACTCCGAAGAAGAGGGGTGTTCTATTTCTCAGTCCTGAAGATATGCAAGAGGCAAAGAAATCTATGAAAGAAAAAGGTATTAAAGATGAAGATGTTAAGAATTTACCTCCTATTAAAGAAATACATGGTCTTAATTTACCGCCTGTTGAAGAAATATATGGTCTTAATCCATCACCTATTGAAGAAACACATGGTCTTGATAACCCGACACAGGTAGTAAAGGTAAATTCTCTCTATAGATATGATAAAGCTGAAATCCCTCCTACTAAGTTTGCTAGCCAATGTTTGGATGAGTTTGATAACTTTATGGTTAAGCAAGAAGATTTCAATGCTTATTTTGGTAGACAATTAAAACAAAATGCTTATATGATTGAACACTTGGTGATTACATGTCTAGAGTTAAAGGTGAACTTAAACTCATTAGTAAACATGCTTGTATGGTTACCACTCAAGTAGAACAAGTACTTAAAGCTCAGAATGATTTGCTCAATGAATTAAATAGTAAGAATAATGACTTTGCTGTTAGAGTGGCTACTAGAACTGGTAAAATGACTCAGGAACCTTTGTATCCTGAAGGCCATCCTAAGAGAATTGAGCAGGATTCTCAGAGGAATAATATTGATGCACCTAGTCCTTCTAAAAAGAAGAAAAAGAAAAATGATAGGACTTTGCATGCTTCTAGTGAGCCTATTGCTGAAACACCTGAGAATCCAAATGATATTTATATTTCTGATGCTGAAACACAATCTGGTAATGAACATGAACCTAGTGATAATATTAATGATGATGTTCATGTTGATGCTCAACCTAGCAACAATAATGATGTAAAAATTGAACCTGCTGTTGATCTTGATAACCCACAATCAAAGAATCAATGTTATGATAAGAGAGACTTTGTTGCTAGGAAGCACGGTAAGGAAAGATAACCATGGGTTCAGAAACCCATGCCTTTTCCTCCCAAACCATCCAAGAAAAAGGATGATGAGGATTTTGAGCGCTTTGCTGAAATGATTAGACCTATCTTCTTGCGTATGCGTTTGACTGGTATGCTCAAAATGAATCCTTATGCTAAGTATGCGAAACAAATTGTTACTAATAAAAGAAAGATACCGGAAGCTGAAATTTCCACCATGCTTGCTAATTATAATTTTAGGGGTGGAATACCTAAGAAACTAGGAGATCCAGGAGTACCAACTATACCATGCTCCATTAAAAGAAACTATGTTAAAACTGCTTTATGTGATCTTGGAGCCGGTGTTAGTGTTATGCCTCTCCCCTTATATCGTAGACTTGATTTGAATAAGTTGACACCTACTAAAATATCTTTGCAAATGGCTGATAAATCAACTGCTATACCTGTCGGTATTTGTGAGGATGTGCCTGTTGTGGTTGCGAACGTTACTATTTTAACGGACTTTGTTATTCTTGATATTCCCGAGGACGATAGTATGTCTATTATTCTTGGAAGACCCTTTTTGAATACTGCAGGGGCTGTTATTGATTGCAACAAAGGCAATGTCACTTTTCATGTTAATGGTAATGACCATACGGTACACTTTCCGAGGAAACAACCTCAAGTTCATAGTATCAACTCTATTGGGAAAATTCCATCGATTATTTTTGGAGGTTTTGAATTTCCTCTTCCTACTATCAAGAAGAAATATGATATTCTTATTATTGGGGATGTGCATATCCCCGTTGAGGTAACATAGTGTTATTCGAAATTTCACCGGTTTCATGCAATTCGGAATGAGTTTGTTAACAAGACCTGATCAACATTGTTAGTGGATTCCTTTTGATGAGCATCAGATGGATGAAGTTAGAAAGCACAACCTTCTGTACCCTCTCTCTACTTTCTGTTATTTAGTTGAAATAAAGTAAAAATAATGTTTTCTGACTGTTTTCTGAATTATCCGTGCAATATAAAAATACCCCGAAAATAAAAGTTCTCCAAATGCCCTGAAATTGAAATATGATTTTTTTTTTCTGGAATATTTGAGAATATCTGGCACTGAGAACACAGCAGGGGAGCAAGCACATGGCCACGAGGGTCTAGGGCGCGCCCCCTGCCTCGTGGGCCCATGGTGGCTCCCCTCCACTTATTCCTACACCCACACACTCCTTCTTCCTCCCAAAAAAATCACCATCCAGCTCAAGCACGAGTTCTAGCTCATTTTGCTGCGATTTTCGATCTCCTTGCTCTAAGCACCTCTCACAAAACTGCATTGGGGGATTGTTCCTTGGTATGTGACTCCTCCATTGATCCAATTAGTTTTTGTTCTAGTGTTTTATTCATTGCAAATTTGTGCTGCCTAGGTGACCATGTTCTTGAGCTTGCATGCCAAATTTATATGGTTCCAAGTAGTTCTAATGCATGATATAGGCTCTAGGCACTTGTAGGAGTAGTTGATATCAATTTTGTTGAGCTTGGTTCACTTTTATTTGAAGTTACTAAAAATTTCAGAATTTTTCAGAAAATAATGAAGAGATTTTTGAGGGGCTCATCGAGCCGAAGCTCGAAGGAAAAGCAAAGGGAAGAAGCAGAGAGGCCCAAATATAATCTGCCTCACACCGCGGAGGCCTCACCGACTTCCTCCGCGACCAACGCGAACAGTATCTCTTACTCACCAATACTTTTGTGCAAAACTTCTACTATTATCCTAAGGAATCACCTCCTTCAGTAGAGTTTCATTTATATGATGTGGTTAAGAAGATGTCACTATATGAATTTTGCAGGGTTTGCAAAATACCTTTCGAGGGTAGCTTAGAGGAACCACATCGTAAAGATGTGGACGGGTTTATTGACACTATTACTGTAGGGGAAACTAGGAAGGTTTCCGATGCAAGAATCACTAGCATACATTTTCCTGTTTTACGCTACTTTGCAATATTTTCTAGTCGTTGCTTAATTGGTCGCGGAAACTGTGGAAACCTTAGTGTTCCTGATATTATTATTTTGTTCCATGGTTTATTCCGTGACGACTCTGTTAGTATGGGTGGTATTATTGCCAAACGGTTAAGTCTGAACCGTACAAAGGGCCCCATCTTTGGAGGTGTTTATGCTTCACGCCTTGCTGCATACTATAACATACCTATTGGGCACTATGAAAAAGAAGAAAAATTGCTGCCTACTGTTTATTTAGATTATAAGAGTATGGTAGCGCATGATTTTATTGTAAAGAATAGGGAAAGGGAGCTTAAATACAAATTGTTCTTTGATAAACATCATCCTGAGACTATTACCTTGCCTGCTCCTTCCTTGTTTGATTTATCTGCAGGCCAGTATCTCATTCCGCTGGCGGCCATTCACGCCTACCGGAACCCTACATCAGCCACAGAGCCAGAGTCGGAACCACAATTTGATCCTCCAGGACAGTCTAATTACCAGTGGGATCCGGAGATGATTGCCAACCAGTGGCAATCAGAGTCTTCTTCATCTCAGTACGACCCCAACTACAGCTTTGGATATCCGCCAGGCCATCCGTGGCAATAGACCAACTTAGGCCGAAAGCCTAAGCTTGGGGGAGTACGTATTTCCCACCGACATTACTTTTATGTCCACACACTCATTGCTAGTTGTCGGTGCTCATACTCTTTCATTGTATAATCCATGCTAGTTTATTTTCCTTTTTATGCTTTCTTCTTGTGTGTTTGATAAACCTTAAGAAAAACAAAAAAAATTAGTAGTAGCTTTTAGCTATTTTATTTTTCTTGCTGTAGTAGTAATAACTAAAAAGAAAAACCCAAAAAGATTTCACTTTCTTCTTTTGCTTGTTGGGAGCTTTCCCGTGTAAATAGTTTTATTTCTTTTCTTTTCTCTAGGGGTCGATAGGAGAAGACCATAATGAAATTGTTGAAGTGGCTCTTATATGCATTATTGTTGATTTAACCAAGAGCCCATATTACCTTGTCTTCTCCTGTTTATTGAATGCTCGCAGATTCCAGCTTAGTCCAATGCACATGCATTATTATTATTATTCACATTGTTCCGTCGTGCAAGTGAAAGGCAATTATGACGATATATGATGAATTGATTGAGATGAGAGAAGCTGGTATGAACTCGACCTCTCTTGTTTTTGTAAATATGATTAGTTCATCGTTCCTGATTCAGCCTATTATGAATAAACATGTTTGCAATGAAAATTAGAGATTATAGTTGCTTATGACATGCTTAATTAGCTAGGAGTTTATAATGGTTTACCTTGCGTGCCAACATGCTATTAAAATGGTTGTGATGTGCTATGATGGGGTGGTATCCTCCTTTGAATGATTCAAGTGACTTGACTTGGCACATGTTCACACATGTAGTTGAAACAAATCAACATAGCCTTCACGATATTTATGTTCATGGTGGATTATATCCTACTCATGCTTGTACTCAATGTTTATTAATTTTAATGCATGTTCATGACTGTTGTCGCTCTCTAGTTGGTCGCTTCCCAGTCTTTTGCTAGCCTTCACTTGTACTAAGCGGGAATACTGCTTGTGCATCCAATTCCTTAAACCCCAAAGTTATGCCATATGAGTTCATACCTTCCTATATGCGGTATCTACCTGCCGTTCCAAGTAAATTTGTATGTGCCAAACTCTAAACCTTAAAATGAAATTCTGTTTTGTATGCTCGAATAGCTCATGTATCAACTAGGGCTGTCCGTATCTTCCATGCTAGGCGGGTTATTCTCAAGAGGAGTGGACTCCGCTCCTCACTCACGAGAAAATGGCTGGTCACCGGGATGCCCAGTCCCATGCTTTATGCAAACCAAATCAAAATAATTGCAAACAAAACTCCCCTGGGACTGTTGTTAGTTGGAGGCACTCATTGTTTCGAGCAAGCCATGGATTGATGCTTGTTGGTGGAGGGGGAGTATAAACTTTACCATTCTGTTTGGGAACCGCCTATAATGTGTGTAGCACGGAAGATATCGCCATCTCTTGGTTGTTATGTTGACAATGAAAGTATGCCGCTCAAAATATTATTTATCTCTATTTCAAAATCGAGCTCTGGCACCTCTACAAATCCCTGCTTCCCTCTGCGAAGGACCTATCTATTTACTTTTATGTTGAGTCATCACCCTCTTATTAAAAAGCACCAGCTGGAGAGCACCGCTGTCATTTGCATTCATTACTATTAATTTATATTGGATATGACTGGATCTCTTTTACCATGAATTACAATGTCTAGTCAGTCCTTGATCTTTAAAGGTGCTCTGCATTTACGTTTTGCGGTCTCAGAAAGGGCTAGTGAGATACCATCTTGTTATATCATATTATGATTGTTTTGAGAAAGTGTTGTCATCCGAGATTTACTATAATTGCTCACTAGTTGATTATGCCATTGATATGAGTAAACATGAGACCTAAATGTTATTGTGAATATGGTTAGTCATAATCTTTGCTGAAAACTTGAATGTTGGCTTTACATATTTACAACAACAAGAGCAAACAGAGTTTGTAAAAGTTTTTCTTTATCACTTTCAGTTTATCAACTGAATTGCTTGAGGACAAGCAAAGGTTTAAGCTTGGGGGAGTTGATACGTCTCCATCGTATCTACTTTTCCAAACACTTTTGCCCTTGTTTTGGACTCTAACTTGCATGATTTGAATGGAACTAACCCGGACTGACGCTGTTTTCAGCAGAATTGCCATGGTGTTATTTATGTGCAGAAACAAAAGTTCTCGGAATGACCTGAAACTCCACGGAGATTATTTTTGGAAATAATAAAAAATACTAGCGAAAGAATCAAGGCCAGGGGGCCCACACCCTTGCCACGAGGGTGGGGGGCGCGCCTGCCCCCTTGGGCGCGCCCTTGCCTCGTGGGCCCCCTGGTGCTCCACTGACCTCAACTCCAACTCCATATATTCGTGTTCGGGGAGAGAAAAAATCAAAGAGAAAGCTCCATCGCGTTTTACGATACGGAGCCGTCGCCAAGCCCTAAACTCTCTCGGGAGGGCTGATCTGGAGTCCGTTCGGGGCTCCGGAGAGGGGAATCCGTCGCTGTCGTCATCATCAACCATCCTCCATCACCAATTTCATGATGCTCACCGCCGTGCGTGAGTAATTCCATCGTAGGCTTGCTGGACGGCGATGGGTTGGATGAGATTTATCATGTAATCGAGTTAGTTTTGTTAGGGTTTGATCCCTAGTATCCACTTTGTTCTGAGATTGATGTTGCTATGACTTTGCTATGCTTAATGCTTGTCACTAGGGCCCGAGTGCCATGATTTCAGATCTGGACCTATTATGTTTTCATGCATATATGTGAGTTCTTGATCCTATCTTGCAAGTCTATAGTCACCTACTATGTGTTATGATCCGGCAACCCCGAAGTGACAATAATCGGGACCACTCCCGGTGATGACCATAGTTTGAGGAGTTCATGTATTCAGTATGTGTTAATGCTTTGGTCCGGTACTCTATTAAAAGGAGGCCTTAATATCCCTTAGTTTCCATTAGGACCCCGCTGCCACGGGAGGGTAGGACAAAAGATGTCATGCAAGTTCTTTTCCATAAGCACGTATGACTATATTCGGAATACATGCCTACATTACATTGATGAATTGGAGCTAGTTCCGTGTCACCCTATGTTATGACTGTTACATGATGAACCGCATCCGGCATAATTCTCCATTACCGATCCAATTCCTATGAGCTTTTCACATATTGTTCTCCGCTTATTTACTTTTTCGTTGCTACTGTTACAATCACTACAAAACCCAAAAATATTACTTTTGCTACCGTTACCGTTACTTCCATACTACTTTGCTACTAAGTACTTTGCTGCAGATATTAAGTTATCCAGGTGTGGTTGAATTGACAACTCAACTGCTAATACTTGAGAATATTCTTTGGCTCCCCTTGTGTTGAATCAATAAATTTGGGTTGAATACTCTACCCTCGAAAACTGTTGCGATCCCCTATACTTGTGGGTTATCACAGCTGGACCCAACGGTCGACGCCGCACTACGAGCGTTCCTGTGCGAGAACTGGGACATATTCGCCTGGCACCCTTCTGATATGCTAGGAATCCCGTGCAGTTTGGCCGAACACAGCGTCAATATATTGAAGGGATATAAGCCGGTCAAGCAAACACTGCGGCGCTTTTTCGAACCCAAACAACAAGCTATGGGGGAGGAGCTAGCCAAGTTAATCGAGGCCAGATTCATCAAAGAAATAAAACACCCGAACTGGCTAGCAAATCTGGTGATGGTGCCAAAGAACGACAAATCTTGGCGCCTGTGTGTCTATTTCAAAGACCTTAACAAGGCCTGCCCTAAGGATCCCTTCCCCCTCCCCCGCATCGATCAGATTATAGATGCTACTGCAGGACACGACTAATTATGTTTCCTCGACGCATACTCCGGATACCATCAAATCAAAATGAAGGAATCCGATCAAGCCGCAATGGCATTCATTACCCCATACGGGCCTTTCTGCTTCAACACTATGCCCTTCGGGCTTAAAAACGCCGGTGCCACATACCAACGCTTGATTCAAACATGCCTGGAGAAACAAATCAGCAAGACAGTTGAAGCATATGTGGATGATGTCATCATCAAGACTAGACACGTCGAGTCATTAATAGACGACCTGCGTCTCACATTCGACAACCTCCGTACATATGACATCAAGCTCAATCCGGAAAAGTGTGTTTTCGGTGTTCCCACCGGAAAACTGCTGGGCTTCATCGTTTCCAATAGAGGAATTGAGGCAAATCCAGCCAAAATCCGAGCTTTGTCACAGTTGGCCACACCAACAGACCTTAAACAGGTCCAAAAACTAGCCGGATGTGTGGCAGCCTTAAGCCGTTTTATCTCCAGACTAGGAGAAAAAGCATTGCCACTTTATCGACTTCTCCGACGCACTGACCACTTCAAGTGGACGGATGCGGCAACGGCCGGACTGGAAGAAATAAAGGCTCTTTTAGCGAGCAACCCAATCCTGGCCGCGTCGAATGTCGGCGAACCCATGTTATTATACATCTCTGCCACACACCAGGTGGTGAGCGCGGTGCTCATCGTCGAGCGCGAGGAGGATGGACACAAATTCCCACTTCAGAAACCGGTATACTACGTATCCACGGTCCTCACACCATGCAAATCCCGGTACCCTCATTACCAAAAGATAGCATATGCGGTCTTCATGGCATCTCGGAAGCTATGACACTACTTTCAAGAGTGCTCGATCACGGTGGCTTTCGAAGTCCCACTCAATGACATAATCAACAACCGCGACGCTATAGGCCGGATTGCCAAGTGGGCCATTGAGCTCCTCCCATTCGACATAATATACAAACCACGCTGAGCCACTAAATCCCAAGTATTGGCCGACTTAGTCGCCGAATGGACAGAGGCCGAACTCCCTAAAGAGTACGGCACATATTCCAACTGGGTCATGCACTTCGACGGCTCTAAAATGCTGGCCGGCTTAGGAGCAGGCATTGTCTTAACGTCCCCCACTGGAGATACAGTCCAGTACGTACTTCAGATATTATATACAGACTCCAACAATGCCGCCGAATACGAGGCCTAATTGCACGGTCTTCGGATGGCTGCCTCTATGGGCATACAACGCATGGAGGTGCGCGGGGATTCAAATCTCGCAATATCCCAAATAAATGGAGACTTCGATGCCAAAGATCCAAAGATGGCGGCCTATCATAACGCCATACTCAAAATATCAGCTCGGTTCGAGGGGCTCGAGTTTCATCATGTGGCTCGAGAAAGTAATGAAGTGGCGGACGTCCTTGCTCGCATGGGTGCTAAGCGCCCCCGTCCCACCCAAGATCTTCCTGGAACGGCTCTTCAAGCCATCTGTGGTGTGGCAGGATGAGAGCAGCAACGCCAGTCCGGATCCGATTGTACCCCCAGATTCCGAACACAATACCGATATCATCGGGGGCTCAGCCACCGAAATAACACCATCGGCCCATCTAATAATGGTAGTAATTGCCCCATGGACCGAACCCTTCTTGGCCTACCTTAATAGGCGAGAGCTCCCTGAGGATCAGAATGAGGCTCGCCGCATTGTTCGGCGCTCGAAAGCCTACAAGGTCCATGACGGAGAGCTCTACAAGAAAAGTGCTACCGGAGTCCTTCAAAGATACATCTCCGAAGAAGAGGGACGGCAGCTTCTGGCCGAAATCCATGCTGGTCTCGGCGGTCACCATGCCACGGCTCGGGCACTTGTAAGTAAAGCCTTCCGTACAGGTTTCTTTTGGCCGACGGCCCGAGCAGATGCACAGGACCTTGTCCAACGCTGTGTCGGATGCCAGCTTTTCACCAACCAAAGCCATATGCCGCCTACCGCTCTACAAACAATCCCCATTACTTGGCCTTTTGCGGTCTGGGGGCTTGATATGGTCGGTCCTCTTAAAGGAGGAAGCCATAAGAAAAAATATCTGCTGGTCATGGTAGATAAATTCACTAAATGGATAGAGGCCAATCCAGTTAAAACGGCCGAAGCCGGACCAGTGATAGACTTTATATCCGGTGTAGTGCACCATTATGGTGTCCCACACAACATCATCACCAATAACGGCTCCAATTTTACAGCCGATGAGGTGAAAACCTGGTGCGCTAACCTGGGCATTAAGCTCGACTATGCCTCCGTCTATCACCCACAAACAAACGGTCAAGTCGAATGAGCCAATGGTCTTATCATGAGTGGCATTAAACCTAGACTAGTGCGGTCTTTGAAAGAATCAGACAAGCACTGGGTTGAGGAGCTCGACTCCGTACTTTGGGGGCTGCGGGCCACGCCCAATCGCACTACCGGATACACACCATTCTTCATGGTGTACAGCGCAGAGGACGTTTTGCCCTGCGACATTATTCATGACTCACCTCGAGTGCGCATGTATGAAGAGAGAGAGGCCGAGCTTGATCGGCAGGACAGTTTTAGATGGCCTGGAGGAAGAGCGTGACGTTGCAAAAGCCCGTTCTGCATTCTATCAACAACAGGCTCACAGATACTGATACGTCTCCATCGTATCTATAATTTTTGATTGTTCCATGCCAATATTATACAACTTTCATATACTTTTGGCAACTTTTTATACTATTTTTGGGACTAACATACTGATCCAGTGCCCAGTGCCAGTTCCTATTCGTTGCATGTTTTATGTTTTGCAGAAACCCCATATCAAACGGAGTCCAAACGGGATAAAAATGGACGGAGAATATTTTTGGAATATTTGTGAAATATGGGAAGAAGAATCAATGTGAGACGGTGCCTGAGGGGGCCACGAGGCAGGGGCGCGCCTGCCCCCCTGGGCGCGCCCCTGACCATCGTAAGGCGGTTGCTGCTCTTCTTTGGCCACAAGAAAGCTAATTTTCAGAGAAAAATCTGGGCGAAGGTTTCAATTCAATCGGAGTTACGGATCTCCGGATATATAATAAATGGTGAAAAGGCAGAATCCCAGAACGCAGAAACAGAGAGAGACAGAGAGACAGATCCAATCTCGGAGGGGCTCTCGCCCCTCCCATGCCATGGAGACCAAGGACCAGAGGGGAAACCCTTCTCCCAACTAGGGAGGAGGTCAAGGAAGAAGAAGAAGGAGGGGGGCTCTCTCCCCTCGCTTCCGGTGGCGCCGGAGTGCCACCGGGGGCCATCATCATCACCGCAATCTTCACCAACAACTTCACCGCCATCATCACCAAATCTTACCCCCTCTATGCAGTGGTGTAACCCCTCTTTTACCCGCTGTAATCTCTACTTAAACACGGTGCTCAACGCTATATATTATTTCCCAATGATGTATGGCTATCCTATGATGTTTGAGTAGATCCGTTTGGTCCTATGGGTTAATTGATGATCGTGATTGGTTTGAGTTGCATGTTTTATTATTGGTGTTGTCCTATGGTGCTCTCCGTGTCGCACAAGCATGAGGGATTCCCGCTGTAGGGTTTGCAATATGTTCATGATTTGCTTATGGTGGGTGGCGTGAGTGACAGAAGCACATACCCGAGTAAGTAGGTTGTTTGCGTATGGGAATAAAGAGGACTTGATACTTTAATGCTATGGTTGGGTTTTACCTTATGATCTTTAGTAGTTGCGGACGCTTGCTAGAGTTCCAATCATAAGTGCATATGATCCAAGTAGAGAAAGTATGTTAGCTTATGTCTCTCCCTCATATAAAATTGCAATAACGATTACCGGTCTAGTTATCGATTGCCTAGGGACAAATAACTTTCTCGTGACAAAAAGCTCTTTACTAAAACTAATTTAGTTGTGTATTTATCTAAATAGCCCCTAGTTTTTATTTGCGTGCTCTTTATATTCTTGCAAACCTATCCAAAACACCTACAAAGTACTTCTAGTTTCATACTTGTTCTAGGTAAAGCGAACGTTAAGCGTGCGTAGAGTTGTAACGGTGGTCGATAGAACTTGAGGGAATATTTGTTCTACCTTTAGCTCCTCGTTGGGTTCGACACTCTTACTTATCGAAAGAGGCTACAATTGATCCCCTATACTTGTGGGTTATCAGATACCAAAGCAGAGAAGTGCGGGCCAAGAATTATAATGTTGGCGAACTCGTTCTACGCTTGCCAGAAAAGAAAAAGGACAAACTCAAGCCGAAGTGGGAGGGTCCCTTCATTATAGATGAAGTTCTCACTGGAGGAGCATACCGCCTGCGTGATGCATCGGACAATCGCCTAGAGCCGAACCCATGGAATGCCGCCAGACTCTGAAAATTCTACGCCTAGCGCCGGACTCTTTGTTCGTCTTCTTCTCTCTTTTGTTTCCATTTCTTCTCTCTTTATCTTTTTTAGCTCTATAGCTTTTGTGCGGCCAGACCGCACACCTCTGACGTACACATCCTTAAATGTATACGCCCATACATACCTGGGGGCTTCTTTTACAGAAGCTTATTATTATTATTTTCCGAGCATCAAGCTCACCACATATGTGTCCTTTCCGCATATGTACCTTTTTGTGCCATTATATGCACCGTTATGACTTAAGTTTTTGCCAAGCTGGGTTGCCTGGCTCCTGTGCTTATGCCCTACGTTCCTGTTTGTTCGACTAGGGCATAAAGGGAGCACCTCTGCGATTGTCACTGCCGGGTCATCCGGACGTGTACCTCAGACTGGGTGAAGCCAAAAGCTAGCGTTCTTAGGGGAATATTCGGTCGGCGAACTAAAGATGTTATACCCTCATTACACTATGAACCCCCAGATGTTACGTATATTGCGATTTTTTCAATCACAGTTCGGGCATGCACACTACCGCATGTTCACCCAGGGAAAGGAACCCTTAACGGAACTATTCTCCCTGGAAGATGTTTCTTACAATCAACATGTAATATAACATAGCTAGCCAGGTACAACTTGTCTGTTCAAGCAACTATGATCCCTACGTCTGGTTTCCATGCATACCCCGGTCTATATTACCGTTCCCGTATTCGGAAACACTCCGCACCTTAGGGTCCGGAGGTCGAAGCGAAAAGGTCTGCCATGACAATCGTTTTACAATCCGGCTAGGGACAAATTTGTCAATTGAAGTACATAGTCACTTGGACTCAAAAACTTCTTCCTCTATGCCGTCTAACAGGCTGTCTAGCTTACAATCCTGTTGGGAAAACTTGGCAGCTATCTTTACTTGGTCATATACCAAAATCACTGGAATTTCTTGTCCGTCTGACCCCCGAGGTCTGACCCGGGCCATATGATTCGGATCAAGCTTGGTGTACCGCGTTTTCACCATGGCCCAGGCCTCTCGCGCACCTTCTCGGCAGGCCGATATCTTCCATAATTGAAAGCGGCGCCGAGCTCCCTGGAATAGCTTCACAAGCTCCTCCATGCTTCCTGAAGGGGAGGCGGCTGGCCACAAAGCCTTGGCAACACTCCGCATTGCCTGCCGAGCTCGCTCGTGCAGTTGGGACAGCTCTTGCAGCAGATCGCCTTGAGACCCAGACATTTCCTCTTCGGGACGGCCAGTCAGCATACCTGCAGACATAAATCTGTCAGCTCACTTCTTTGCCGAATTACACGGAGGTAAGTTCAAAAGCATACTGAATATGCCGCCTCGTAGCCTGTTATTTTCCTTTACGGCGTCCGCTAGCTGGGCTCGTACATCTTTCAGCTCTTCGCCTAGCAGGGTGTTGGAATCCTGCAGCTTGTTCTTCTCTTCCCTGACCCGTGTCAACACACGTTCGCCTGCGGCCAGTTGCCTTTCGGCCTATCATTTACCCGCCTGTGCGACCTCCATTTCCTCTATCAGTTGATCTGTTGATCCTGTCATCGGAAACGCAACAGTATTAATATTACTGGTACATGATCATACTCTTTCTGGATGGAGGGGAACATTACCAGGTGGTGCCTCTTTGGACTTCTCCAGTTCGGCGGTAACAACAGCTAGCTGAGCCCGGCACTTTTCCAGCTCATGAGACAACATGTTGTTCTTCTCTGTGAGTACCTGATTATACAACGATTCTTAAGTCAGTTGTTTCAACTGTTTAAAGTCTCGGGGGCTACTAGTACATGATTACTAAGATCTGTGAAATGCGTACTTACCCGCATATCTTTCAAATATTGGTCAGTGGCCCGGGTAAGCCCATCCCGAGCAGCTCGGATGTACGCATCAGCCGAGCTGGAGGCGTCGAACACCTCTTTAGCAAAGTCGGGGTCGCGAAGAGCAGCCCTCCAGCACCGATGATTCATGGCGCTCTCCACTTCAGAGTTCGTGACGGATACATTATCCGAATCCTCTGAAGAAGGACAATCTGGCATCACTCCCGTCTCAGCCCCCGCCCTAGAGGGAGGGTCCGGAACCCGACTGGTGGAGGCGCGGCCGGCAGGGTCCCCGGACATAGTCCGGCGAACACTCTTCCTGATAAAACGCAGTGGACAATGTCACGATTCGATGTGACTGCCAGGGTGCATATTTAAAGCCGTACCTCTTTGATGAGGGCTTGCTCATGTTGTCATTTGCCTTCCTCTTCGAAGACCTGCCTGGCGCAGGCGCCGCTCTCTTATGAGACACCTTTGGTGCGGCATGACGAGCCGAGCGCCTCCCCTTTGGAGCACGAGACAGTGCGGTGGGTTAGGCATAACACGGAAGCTCTTTCGGAGGAGATGTGTCCTGCCTACTTACATGAGAGGCAGGAAGGAGGCCAGGATAATCGGCCATGATGGCCACTTCTGTGCCATCGTAGCTTGCCTGGTAGAAGACTCCCTCCTTGAGCTCTACGAATATATCCGGATCTTCTTTGAATCCGGGATCAAGGTCCTGGTTGTGGTCCTCCGGCTGTGGAGCGGGGCTATAGATCCCCGCGACGACCCTCCGCCATTCCTATTTGATGAACGGGTTAATATCGGTTAAACATGAGCCGGGGAGAGGATTGAATAAAGTGGTGGGATTAAAACTCACCCAGCTAGGAGGATTATACATGGAAAATCCCTCTCGGCGTGTAAGACGAGTGAACTCCTCTTTCTCCCCTTTATACAGATCAGCCAATATTGCGGCCAGGGCGGTGGGGGAATCCAGACCTTTTCGTCCGCAGTGTGAAGCGTCATCTTCCCCATTATAGTGCCACATAGGGAGCCCCCTGAATTGGAGCGGCTGAACACCTCGCACTATGGAAATTGCCTGTGACGCCCCCGATTTGACCGTACACTAATCATGCACGCAAATGTGTACGATCAAGATCAGGGACTCACGGAAAGATATCACAACACAACTCTAAAACATAAATAAGTCATACAAGCATCATAATACAAGCCAGGGGCCTCGAGGGCTCGAATACAAGTGCTCGATCATAGATGAGTCAGCGGAAGCAACAATATCTGAGTACAGACATAAGTTAAACAAGTTTTCCTTAAGAAGGCTAGCACAAACGTAGCAATGATCGAAAAGGCAAGGCCTCCTGCCTGGGACCTCCTAACTACTCCTCGAAGCCGAACTCCATGTAGAATCATCCTCGGGATCTCTAGCTCCTGGACTCCAGCATCTGGTTGCGACAACCAGGTATAGAAAGGGGAAAAGAGGGAGAAAAGCAACCGTGAGTACTCATCCAAAGTACTCGCAAGCAAGGAGCTACACTACATATGCATGGGTATATGTGTAAAGGGCCATATCAGTGGACTGAACTGCAGAATGCCAGAATAAGAGGGGGATAGCTAATCCTGTCGATGACTATGCTTCTGGCCACCTCCATCTTGCAGCATGTAGAAGGGAGTAGATGGTAAGTTCACCAAGTAGCATCGCATAGCATAATCCTACCCGGCGATCCCCTCCTCGTCGCCCTGTTAGAGAGCGATCACCGGGTTATATCTGGCACTTGGAAGGGTGTGTTTTATTAAGTATCCAGTTCTAGTTGTCATAAGGTCAAGGTACAACTCCGGGTCGTCCTTTTACCGAGGGACACGGCTATTCGAATAGATAAACTTCCCTGCATGGGTGCACCACATAACCCAACAGGCTTGATCCCATTTGGCCGGACACACTTTCCTGGGTCATGCCCGGCCTTGGAAGATCAACACGTCACAGCCCCACCTAGGCTCAACAGAGAGGTCAGCACGCCGGTCTAAATCCTATGCTCGCAGGGGTCTGGGCCCATCGCCCATTGCACACCTGCACGTTGCGAGGGCGGCCGGAAGCAGACCTAGGCTAGCAGGCGTTCCAGTCCAATCCGGCGCGCGCCGCTCCGTCGCTGACGTCAAAAAGAGCTTCGGCTGATACCACGATGTCGAGTGCCCATAACTGTTCCCGCGTAGTTGGTTAGTGCGTATAGACCAAATGGCCAGACTCAGATCAAATACCAAGATCTCATTAAGCGTGTTAAGTATCCGCGAACGCCGACCAGGGCCAGGCCCACCTCTCTCCTAGGTGGTCTCAACCTGCCCTGTCGCTCCGCCACAAAGTAACAGTCGGGGGCCGTCAGGAACCTAGGCCCACCTCTACCGGGATGGAGCCACCTGTCCTTTCAGCCCCCTCATCAGAATCACTTGTGGGTACTCAACGAGCCGACCTGACTTTAGTCACCACATGTGTCATGTATATAAAGTATATAGTATATAACCGTGATCACCTCCCGAAGTGATCACGGCCCAGTAGTATAGCATGGCAGACGGACAAGAGAGTAGGGCCACTGATGGAACACTAGCATCCTATTCTAAGCAGTAGGATAGCAGGTAAGGGTAACAACTGTAGCAACAATGACAGGCTATGCAGCAGAATAGGATTAACCGAAAGCAGTAGCAGGCTACACTACTCTAATGCAAGCAGTATAGAGAAGGAATAGGCGATATCTGGTGATCAAGGGGGGGGCTTGCCTGGTTGCTCTGGCACGAAGAAGGGGTCGTCGTCGATGTAGCCGATCACAGGGGTATCGGCAACGGTCTCGGAGCCTACCGGAAAGAAGTAACGGAGGGGAACACAATAAATAACAGAGCAATCAAATGTAACACAAAGCAAGAAGCGGCAATACGTTGTGCTAGGGGTGACGTAACGCGGGGATATGTGATACCAGCGAAGGGAGGAAACATCCGGGAAAGTATCCCCGGTGTTTCACGTTTTCGGGCAGATGGAACGGAGGGGGAAAGTTGCGTGTTTGCTATGCTAGAGATGTGTGGCGGACGAACGGACTACGTATCCGGATTCGTCTCGTCGTTCGGAGCAACTTTCATGTACAAAGTTTTTCCCTCCGAGCTACGGACTATTTTATATTAATTTTTAAAGATTTAAATCATTTTTAGGATTTATTTAATTAATTTAATCAACATTATCCAGAATAGTAAAAGATGATGTCAGCATGACATCATGCTGACGTTAGCAGTCAACTGTGCAATTGACTAGGTCAACTACGTGTGGGTCCCGCATGTCATACACTACTTAGTTTAATTAGGATTTAGCTAATTAATTACTGTTTAATTAAATTAGCTAATTAATTAGATTAATTTAAACAGGATTAATTAACTTAATTAATTTACTAATTAATTAATTAACTAATTAATAATTTTATTAATTACATTTTCATTTCCTTTTTATTCTCGTTTTAGGGGTGTGGGGCCCCTACGTCAGTGGCCCAGGGGCATCGGGCCCCACCCGACAGTGGCCCAGGAGGCCGACCGGGGCGGGCGCATGGTAACGGGCGTGGGCGCCCGTCGGGGCTGACCCTAGCGCGGCGGCAGAGCCCCGGGGCGCCGGATCGGGGCGCCGA
>NC_057805.1:446866346-446874407 GCF_018294505.1 Triticum aestivum | reverse complement strand
GGGGCCGCGGTTGGCGGCGACGGCGAGCGAACGGCGGGCGTGCGGGCGAGGCCAAGGAGGAAGGCCAATGGCGCGGTCGGTGGCCACGGCTGGCCGGGAAGGCACGACGGGGCGGAGAAAAGGGGCGACGGTGAGTGCGCAACGGGCACGACCGAAGCGCGTCAACCGCGCGTGGGGGGTGGTGACCGTGGCGACCCAGGAAGAAAGGGGGCGAAGGGGGACGGTGGCGCTCACTTGCGAGCAGGGAAGGAGGGGCGACGGGGCGCGTTGGCGTCGGTGAGGGAGAGGCGATGGGGCGACGCCAACGAGGTGGCGGAGCACGGCAGCAACGAGGCGGCGCCGGGGATGGGCGCCGACGTCGGAGGCGTAGGGTGGCGCGGGATCGAGCCCCTCCCCGATCCAGAACCAGTCGAGTGGGAGGGGTCCGGGAAGGAGGATGAGTCGTCGGGCGAGAGGGGGGGTTCTGCGGCGAGGTGCGCCGCGGGGCGCCGGCGTCGAGGATCAGCGGCGGGGTCGAGGGGCGAGCACGATGGGATCGTGCCCTCGATCCAGATCGTGGGAGGGAGTGGGAACAGGGGGAGTGGGGGATCGGGTGAGTAGCTAGGGTTCGGTCGAGGGGGCATGTTATGGACGGGAGTAGGTGGGTTGGCCGGTTGGGCCAGGTGGGTCGGCCAGCTGGGCCGTCTGGTCCAGTTGGCCAGGGGGCTTTCTCTCTTTTTTTATCATTTTCTTATTTTCTTTTCTGTTTTATTTATTTTAGTTAGCAAAACAGTTTTACAAAAATACAACCCCTACTCCTAAATTAGCATAATAACATAGGCCACCTACTCCAAAAAGTTTGGTGATTATATAAACTATATGAACATTTGTTTAGTATTTAAAAGCATTTAAATAATTGTTTTGCTGCTGTTTTTACTTACTATAGTGCAGTCAAATACTTTACAAAAGTGGGGTTTCTTCACCAATATTTAAAATGGACTATTTGGCTCACTACGAACATTTTAGTTTTAATATTTGTAAAATTTATTATTTGCTTTTATTTACATTTTGAATTTGTTTCGGTTCTGAACTATTGAGAGTTTATCAACAGTAAACGGGGTGACGTGGCATCGTTAACGTGGGATTACTGTAGCTTAATTATCTGGGCGTCACAATTCTCCTCCACTACAAGGAATCTCGTCCCGAGATTTAAGAGGGGAGTAAGGGGGAATGTTCTGGTTACGATATTCTAACGGATCTTCTCGAAGAAGTTAATCCTTTGGTTGATGTCTTCAATTCTTTATTCCAATGCATCATGATGAAGTCGTCGTCCTTTCTTCGGGAACTCCATCGTACTTACGAAAGGATAAGGGGGCATTACGGAAAAACGGGCCGCTACAATGTTTGCTTATCTAGTAGATAACATCAGGGAGGGTGGCGGGAGGTAACCCTCGAATTGAAATTTAAGACATTATCGAGAGCAAGTAAGAAGGTGCAAAATAGAAGTTTCAAGCGCATAGACAATCATTCGTCGCCTGATACGAAACGTGACAGGGGTTCAGAGCAAATGGGAAAGTATTGCGTCTGGTACCAGAATAGATCACTAGGCAGGTGGCCCGTGAATCACATACGAAGTCAAGCTCGAGGAATAACTTCGACAACAGGGTGTATAGGAGAGTCAGGTTTCGATCCTGTGGAACTGTGGGTTATGGGCCCACCATGTGGGTTAAAAGTCGGAAGGGTGGTGACATCTTGCACGATCATGATAGCAAGGCATGTTAGAGGGTAGCCTGTCAGTTATATGTCAGCAACATCGTCGGTACCAAGAGCGAGGGACGAAGAGATCCATTTTCCTGCTCGTTGAAACGAGGCGTACCAATAGGCAAAGTTCTCGTCCATCGGTGGTTACCGGAATGTCACCAACAATAGTAACAGGGTCTTACTGACAGAGTTGTACACCGAGGTGTTTGCACAAGCAGGGAATTAATACTGCTTAGATCGTAATGATCACCAGAAACGTTAAGCATACCAATGGAAAGGAAAATATGATTATCAGAGTAAACAGAACAATGGAAAGGAAAATGTGTTTAAACACATATTTCAGGGGGTATATCCTTCCCAAGGACAATGGTTAGAAGAGAACCATTTAGGTTAGGGAAGAGGAAGTTCATGACATTACCCAAAGAACGGTGTTTGAATAATTGATAACGAAAATTTAGCATTGTGCTTCAAATGTTTTATTGAAGATCGGAGTACCACAGACATGCTTCGAGATAGTATTGACATGGTCTTCAAGCAAAGATCGAACTTGGATACACAAAGGATTCATCAGGAACAACATATAGAATAAGTCTTACGATTTCCTCATGGAAGAATGGTTAACCTTGCTAAATAGGAAACTGAAAACAATAGATCCTCCGGCCAGGTGTGCTATGCATGACATAACCTTACCGGGTCATATAAAGACCAACATTATAACTCCTGGAAATATGTTCCAACCATCACATCTGACCGAGATTCAGATCTGATTGGTGTCATGATACATCAGACTTAGGATGCCTGAGAAGAAAAGGTGCGGCACAATTTGACGAGATGACATTGTAAGATTCTCGGGAAATGAACTATGGAAGCGAGTTCCGAAACAAGAGTTCATCATTTAACCAAGGAGGGGACGAGAAGGTGGCTGATGGACTCAGCGACAATTCCTCGAGATTTCCAAAAGGATGGATTTCCACAACTATGTGAATAAGGAGATAACATTTGTCAGATCAGATGACATAATGAGGTATGCTCGAGGAAAACATCCACAATTAAACATTGGTTGAAAGGTGCACCCGAAATATGGGGTTAGGTAGCATGATCAATGTTAGAACGGTGGTTCAGAAACCGATAGGCTAAGAATGAATTATCGATCATTAACTTCAAAGCAATAGGGTTGCTAGAAGTGCAGAATCCAAACAACACCGTTCACTTGTGGGTACCCCGGTCGGAATCAACACGAGGACCAAGAAAGAATGGTGATGGTGAGAAGTATCATTATAGCAAGAATTCTTAAGAGGTGGAGCAATCCTCACAACATTCTTGACATCAAAGATGGTAATACTCCGCGGTAGAACATAACATAAGTTGGATAGCAAGGAACTCAAGGTACAACACAAAACAGGAACAAGTTTTGTGCTGGAGGGAATGCAATAATGTTGTCGATGATAACCCAAATCATCGAGGGCAAAGGATTCTATTTCTCATCAAGAATTCAATAGATATCTTGGAAGACCTCAGAATGTTGATGATGATCACGACACATTTGTCGAGAGGTTTCGAGAAGATGTAACTGATCGGCGATGACATCAAGTCAACGGAATGATGAAACAAAAAGTTATTGGAACCATGGGTACGACACAAACTCAAAATCAGGCTTGCTGTTCAAGGACAAACGATATGACGAGGAAGATCGATTGTAAGATTAGCTCACCGTCGCAATTTGTGCTCCGGGAAGAAGGACCCGGTAGCACATTAAAATTTAGCACGATAATGATATAGCCAATCAGGATAGGAATGACGTGATCGAGTACTACTCGCAAGTAAAGAAGATTACTAAGAGTTGTTTAATCGCAATGCGGACTCAATTTAGTTATCGGTGTACTCGAGTGACTAACCACTCAGAACCCAGGAAAAATTGAAATTGGTGAGAAAAATGTAGTACTTGATGAAGAACTCATAAGAAGATATGATGTTCCGTGATAACCTCGAGATACCAGGGGGTAATACTCAACGATAGATCAAAGTAGAGGTTGGACTGGGGTATTGCTCTATAGAAGACAAGTGCTTACACTTGCACGAGAAATGGTATTTAAAGGAGAACATGGTCGGAACTTGGTGAGAAAAATGTAGTACTTGATGAAGAACTCATAAGAAGATATGATGTTCCGTGATAACCTCGAGATACCAGGGGGTAATACTCGACGATAGATCAAAGTAGAGGTTGGACGGGGGTATTGCTCTATAGAAGACAAGTACTTACACTTGCACGAGAAATGGTATTTAAAGGAGAACATGGTCGGAACCATGATTGCAAAAGGCCAGATCCCAGATATAAGATGAACTTATACCAAGGGAATAATTAATTTAAGAGAAGCTTTAATGATAAGATCTACATCGTGTCCATGGGCATGAACACAAAGCTCAAGGTCGACTCCCACTTCTTCAATGCATAACCTTTCATTCACTGCTCTAGATAAAGGTGATTTCAGTGTCAAAACCTACCTGGTGAATTACCAGAGGAGTATGACCCGTGAAAATTTCGGGTTCACACATATTAAGGAAGGTATAGGTTCAACCCGTCAGGGTATCGTGGAAACATATACCACAAGCTTCAATAGTAAATATCACCAGCTCGAAAGTAGAGCATGGTTGGCCAAATCATAGAACGGGATTTACCAATGGTATTATGTATCCCGAAAAGAACTTCTCGAGGTTTTTGTATACGAAGGACACTGTCAGATGATAATTCAACAAAGGACTTGATGGTTCATAACGGAGCTGATGTGAGCATCGGCACACAACCAGAGGAAGAATCAAGGCAAGGGCCTTAGATTATAGAAACAACTAGCTAATTCAAAGCTCATATGTAAAGGAATTATGATTTCCAAATCAAAGGATCGGAAGCAAACGCTCTGATTAAGGATGGATAAGTTGAGTAAGCTTAGGGGTAAAATCGACAACAACTTGATTGGCCGAGATTCAGCTCATGTTTAAAAATGACGTCTGAGCCGGAAGGATGAATTCTAGGATATGATTGAGGATTGCGAGCATTTGCAATCATATTGAATCAATGGACTCAAAATGATATTTGACAAAGGATGCCAATAAGATTACCAGACTTATGGGATTAACCATAATGCAAGCAAGCAAGAATTTCAAGAGCAAGAGGATGCTCAGGATTTTTGAAAGATCGGATAGTATTTTGAGGAATTTTGTGAAGCACTTGAACAACTGGGAAGAAACAAATCCTCGGTAAGTGTGAGGATTAATTTGTAGGCGTATTCAGGAAACAAGGAACTGCAAGGCAGTAGGCAAAAAGGATTCTCGAAACAATGACGAGTATTTCGGGGTATCTTGTAATAACAAGACCAACTAGGGATAATGTAAGAATGACAACAGCATGTAGTTATCCATAAGGGTTAACGGTGGAAGGGGAATTGCAAACGCGATGAACACAAGTTCTCGGGTTAATGGCGGGGGGGTATCTTCAGGGTCTTCTAATGAATCAAGCCATCATCTGGAGTGAAGTGGCTCTCCGGGAGAAAGTAGTTACGAGACCCTAGTGTTAGGGTTAGCAAAAATCATTTAACCCGAATAGAAGAGAGATTAGAGTCCCAGAGTAAAGATCGCGGAGTAAAAGATCCTAATACCACCCAAATGGCGACGTGGGCCCGTAAGACACATGGCCATGTTAGTAAAAAGTTTTTGTAATGTCTAGACTCGACTTCGGCCAAGGAGTACGGAAGGGGGATTCCTACAGGCACCTGGCTCTAATACCAACTTGTGACGCCCCCGATTTGACCGTACACTAATCATGCACGCAAATGTGTACGATCAAGATCAGGGACTCACGGAAAGATATCACAACACAACTCTACAACATAAATAAGTCATACAAGCATCATAATACAAGCCAGGGGCCTCGAGGGCTCGAATACAAGTGCTCGATCATAGATGAGTCAGCGGAAGCAACAATATCTGAGTACAGACATAAGTTAAACAAGTTTGCCTTAAGAAGGCTAGCGCAAACGTAGCAACGATCGAAAAGGCAAGGCCTCCTGCCTGGGACCTCCTAACTACTCCTCGAAGCCGAACTCCATGTAGAATCATCCTCGGGATCTCTAGCTCCTGGACTCCAGCATCTGGTTGCGACAACCAGGTATAGAAAGGGGAAAAGAGGGAGAAAAGAAACCGTGAGTACTCATCCAAAGTACTCGCAAGCAAGGAGCTACACTACATATGCATGGGTATATGTGTAAAGGGCCATATCAGTGGACTGAACTGCAGAATGCCAGAATAAGAGGGGGATAGCTAATCCTGTCGATGACTATGCTTCTGGCCACCTCCATCTTGCAGCATGTAGAAGGGAGTAGATGGTAAGTTCACCAAGTAGCATCGCATAGCATAATCCTACCCGGCGATCCCCTCCTCGTCGCCCTGTTAGAGAGCGATCACCAGGTTATATCTGGCACTTGGAAGGGTGTGTTTTATTAAGTATCCAGTTCTAGTTGTCATAAGGTCAAGGTACAACTCCGGGTCGTCCTTTTACCGAGGGACACGGCTATTCGAATAGATAAACTTCCCTGCAGGGGTGCACCACATACCCCAACACGCTTGATCCCATTTGGCCGGACACACTTTCCTGGGTCATGCCCGGCCTCGGAAGATCAACACGTCACAGCCCCACCTAGGCTCAACAGAGAGGTCAGCACGCTGGTCTAAATCCTATGCGCAGGGGTCTGGGCCCATCGCCCATTGCACACCTGCACGTTGCGAGGGCGGCCGGAAGCAGACCTAGCCTAGCAGGCGTTCCAGTCCAATCCGGCGCGCGCCGCTCCGTCGCTGACGTCAAAAAGAGCTTCGGCTGATACCACGACGTCGAGTGCCCATAATTGTTCCCGCGTAGTTGGTTAGTGCGTATAGACCAAATGGCCAGACTCAGATCAAATACCAAGATCTCGTTAAGCGTGTTAAGTATCCGCGAACGCCGACCAGGGCCAGGCCCACCTCTCTCCTAGGTGGTCTCAACCTGCCCTGCCGCTCCGCCACAAAGTAACAGTCGGGGGCCGTCAGGAACCTAGACCCACCTCTACCGGGATGGAGCCACCTGTCCTTTTAGCCCCCTCATCAGAATCACTTGCGGGTACTCAACGAGCCGACCCGACTTTAGTCACCACATGTGTCATGTATATAAAGTATATATTATATACCCGTGATCACCTCCCGAAGTGATCACGGCCCAGTAGTATAGCATGGCAGACGGACAAGAGAGTAGGGCCACTGATGGAACACTAGCATCCTATTCTAAGCAGTAGGATAGCAGGTAAGGGTAACAATTGTAGCAACAATGACAGGCTATGCAGCAGAATAGGATTAACCGAAAGCAGTAGCAGGCTACACTACTCTAATGCAAGCAGTATAGAGAAGGAATAGGCGATATCTGGTGATCAAGGGGGGGGCTTGCCTGGTTGCTCTGGCACGAAGAAGGGGTCGTCGTCGATGTAGCCGATCACAGGGGTATCGGCAACGGTCTCGAAGCCTACCGGAAAGAAGTAACGGAGGGGAACACAATAAATAACAGAGCAATCAAATGTAACACAAAGCAAGAAGCGGCAATACGTTGTGCTAGGGGTGACGTAACGCAGGGATATGTGATACCAGCGAAGGGAGGAAACATCCGGGAAAGTATCCCCGGTGTTTCACGTTTTCGGGCAGATGGAACGGAGGGGGAAAGTTGCGTGTTTTTGCTATGCTAGGGATGTGTGGCGGACGAACGGACTACGTATCCGGATTCGTCTCGTCGTTCTGAGCAACTTTCATGTACAAAGTTTTTCCCTCCGAGCTACGGATTATTTTATATTAATTTTTAAAGATTTAAATCATTTTTAGGATTTATTTAATTAATTTAATCAACATTATCCAGAATAGTAAAAGATGACGTCAGCATGACATCATGCTGACGTCAGCAGTCAACTGTGAAGTTGACTAGGTCAACTACGTGTGGGTCCCGCATGTCATACACTGCTTAGTTTAATTAGGATTTAGCTAATTAATTACTGTTTAATTAAATTAACTAATTAATTAAATTAATTTAAACAGGATTAATTAACTTAATTAATTTACTAATTAATTAATAATTTTATTAATTACATTTTCATTTCCTTTTTATTTTCGTTTTAGGGGTGTGGGGCCCCTACATCAGTGGCCCTGGGGCATCGGGCCCCACCCGACAGTGGCCCAGGAGGCCGACCGGGGCGGGTGCGTGGTAACGGGCGTGGGCGCCCGTCGGGGCTGACCCTAGCGCGGCGGCAGAGCCCCGGG
>NC_057805.1:446830692-446865999 GCF_018294505.1 Triticum aestivum | reverse complement strand
GCGGCGACGGCGAGCGAACAGCGGGCGTGCGGGCGAGGCCAGGGAGGACGGCCAAGGGCGCGGTCGGTGGCCACGGCTGGCCGGGAAGGCATGACGGGGCGGAGGAGACGGGGCGACGGTGAGTGCGCAACGGGCACGACCGAAGCGCGACAACCGCGCGTGGGGGGGTGGTGACCGTGGCGACCCAGGAAGAAAGGGGGCGAAGGGGGACGGTGGCGCTCACTTGCGAGCAGGGAAGGGGGGCGACAGGGCGCGTTGGCGTCGGTGAGGGAGGGGCGATGGGGCGACGCCGACGAGGTGGCGGAGCACGGCAGCAACGAGGCGGCGCCGGGGATGGGCGCCGACGTCGGAGGCGCAGGGTGGTGCGGGATCGAGCCCCTCCCCGATCCAGAACCAGTCCAGTGGGAGGGGTCCGGGGAGGAGGACGAGTCGTCGGGCGAGAGGGGGGGTTCTCCGGCGAGGTGCGCCGCGGGGCGCCGGCGTCGAGGATCAGCGGCGGGGTCGAGGGGCGAGCACGATGGGGTCGTGCCCTCGATCCAGATCGTGGGAGGGAGTGGGAACAGGGGGAGTGGGGGATCGGGTGAGTAGCTAGGGTTCGGTCGAGGGGGTATGTTATGGAGGGGAGTAGGTGGGCTGGCCGGTTGGGCCAGGTGGGTCGGCCAGGTGGGTCGTCTGGTCCAGTTGGCCAGGGGGCTTTCTCTCTTTTTTTATCCTTTTCTTATTTTCTTTTCTGTTTTATTTATTTTAGTTAGCAAAACAGTTTTACAAAAATACAACCCCTACTCCTAAATTAGCATAATAACATAGGCCACCTACTCCAAAAAGTTTGGTGATTATATAAACTAGATTAACATTTGTTTAGTATTTAAAAGCATTTAAATAATTGTTTTGCTGCTGTTTTTACTTACTATAGTGCAGTCAAATACTTTACAAAAGTGGGGTTTCTTCACCAATATTTAAAATGGACTATTTGGCTCACTCCGAACATTTTAGTTTTAATATTTGTAAACTTTTATTATTTGCTTTTATTTAAATTTTGAATTTGTTTCGGTTCTGAACTATCGAGAGTTTATCAACAGTAAACGGGGTGACGTGGCATCGTTAACGTGGGATTACTGTAGCTTAATTATCCGGGCGTCACATTGCCATTACCTCGATTATTGATAATTCGGACTGGGCGAGTATCCTTATCTTGCCCATTAATTGTTGAACTTCTGCACTGTCTTCCTCCTTGAGGCTTCGAGGATGCTAGCTGTGGCGTTTCCTCAACAGAGCGCTGGAAAATTCGGGGAGACCCATTCGAACTGGGTCGGGGAGAGCGACATCTTCAATATAAAACCACTCCGAGGGCCACTCTTCGGATGCCTTCTTCGATGTGCCGGACAAGTATCCGGACCCGGCTATGCGCCATATTTCGGCGCTGCCCACCTCGAATATGGATCCCTTTTGGGAGCGAGGGACGAGGCAGAAAAGTTTCCTCCATAAATCAAAGTGGGCCTCGCAGCCCAGGAATAGCTCGCAAAAGAGCGACATAACCCGCGATATGCAGGATGGAGGCCGGGGTGAGGTTGTGCAGTTGGAGGCCGTAGTACTCCAGGAGACCTCGGAGGAAAGGGTGGATTGGAAACCCGACGCCTCTTATTAAGAAGGATACGAAGCACACTCGCTCCCCGTGGTTGGATTAGGGAAATTTTCCGCCAAGGCTTCGCCTGTAAAGGAAGTTAATCCTGCCCGGACGGGGACTAGATCCGCGGGGGGAAGGAATCCCTTCGTTTGTAGCTTGCTCAGCTGGTCATGGGATACTGAGAATTTCTCCCAATCACCTTTTTCGGAGCCGTGAGGGCGGGAGGAAGAGTTGGGAATGCTAGCCATGCTGGAATTGTTTCTCCTAGCAGGCTCTAAGGATTTTCCGCCTGGTGCAAGATGGCATCTGAGATTTAGTCCACTTAAATATACGCCTTTCTTACATGGCTAGGGTGTTATGTGCAAAAGTACTCTGACCTTTTGTGTTCGCTCGACACGTGGAAGCCAAAGCGATGGAGGCGTAGAAGCTGATGGGTACGACATTAAATGAAAAAGACAAGAAATGACTCTTTGGATCAGACGCATCGAAGTATTCGGAGGAAGAACCTGCCTTGCAATGCCGAAGACTATCAGCGTGTCGGACACCTCGTCATTGAAGCCTGGTTCGGGGGCTACTGAGGGAGTCCTGGATTAAGGGGTCCTCGGGTGTCCGGCCTATGTGATATGGGCCAGACTGATGAGCCATGAAGATACAAGACAAAAGACTTCCTCCCGTGTCCGGATGGGACTCTCCTTTGCGTGGATGGCAAGCTTGGCGTTTGGATATGAAGATTCCTTCCTCTACAAACCGACTCTGTACAACCCTAGGCCCCTCCGGTGTCTATATAAACCGGAGGGTTTAGTCCGTAGAGGCAATCATAATCATACATGCTAGACATCTAGGGTTTATCCATTAAGATTTCGTGGTAGATCAACTCTTGTAATACTCATATTCATCAAGATCAATCAAGCAGGAAGTAGGGTATTACCTCCATCTAGAGGGCCCAAACCTGGGTAAACATCTTGTCCCCCGTCTCCTGTTACCATCAACCTTAGACGCACAGTTCGGGACCCCCTACCCGAGATCCGCCGGTTTTGACACCGACAGCAACGCCTTCAAGAAGGAAGCGAAGCTAAAGCAACGCCACAGATCCAGCCACCAAGGTCTAAATCTAGGTTTATCCTGCAGAACCAGTCCAAGCATATCTGAGGCATGCTAGAACTAGGAAACACGGAAGACAAGGTAACAACGTAAAAATACGCCGCCGAGGCCTCCTTAGAACTAAGAAACGCGGAAGTCATACATCAAAAAAAAAAAGAAACACGGAAGTCAGGGGTCCCCACTCGTCGAACCACTGACAAGGCTGTCGAATGGAAGAGAGGAAGAGGACCGAGGCGACGGCGTGAAGGAGAACTAGGTGGCAGCTAGGGTTAGAAAGGAGCGAGGAAAAAGGTTTCGTTGAGTGCACGCGGTTCCATCTTGAGAAAAAATAACTATGAAATTAGAAAGAAAAAAAAACATTTTCGCCTCGAGACCACCAGCCAACGACATATACGGACGCGAGCGGTATACCTCGGTATACACCTTGGGCGTGCTTGGTGCCTGCATAGAGCCCAACCAGGCCCTCGCGGGAAGCAAGAGGCCTGTTTGGTTGCCTGGTTTCACTGTTGGGCGTGCATCGCACACTTCTTAAAGCAGCCCAGAGGCTGGCTCGTTGGAAACGCTGGAATCCGCAGTTTCTCGTGAGCCAGGCCGAGCCGAGCGCAAGCGAGTGGGCCCTTGCACGAGTGGAGACGGGAGGGATGCGAGGTGATTACGTGAGGTCTTCTTCAACCTCCAGTAAGCTCTTATCTAATCTCCTCCCTTTGATCTACACAACGGTGCTTCGGTTTGAGGTAAGCTCTACACGAAAAAGATGCACCTCGATGCTACGGTTCCATTCAGGTGATCGGTTCGTAGTTTCGTCGGCCGTAAGTTCTTAATTTCGTCTTCCCGTTTGGAGCTATTCTGGACGAATTTTGTCAGATTCGTCGCGCACGATCGATCATTTGAAATTTCCTTTAACCAGCAGCCTAATCTCGCAGTTCCTCACAACATTCGTGTTGTAAGTTTTTAGTTTCGACGATCGTAGCTTCATCTCTCTTTGAACAACAGTCTACTGCACTGACGCCGCCATGTCGAGCTCCTCTGTCCTCTGCTCAAAGCCCTCCTATTCGTCCCTCTCGACACCGACACCCTTCCCCTTGATCTCCTTGCCCGCGCCCTACTACACTAGAGTCGTTTCCGGCGTCACTCATCTCGGCCCACTCTCTGTCGTCCTCCTACTGTACTGACGCTGCAATGGCGCGCACACTGCAGTTCGCCGCGCCGCCGACGGGGTCGATCATCTTGGCCTCCTCTCGGCCTCCTCTCTCTCGTCCCACTACACTGGAGTCGTTTCCGGCGTCGATCATCTCGGCCTCCTCTCTCGTCCTACCGCACGAACAATACCATGGCGCGAGCACTGGATTCTCCTCCCCTGTCCACTGTCTTTGCGCGAGCACCGCAACTAGTTCGCCGACGGTGTCGCTCGCCGTGCCGCCGACGGTGTCGCTCGTCGTGCCGCCGACGGGGTCGCTCGCCCACGACTCCATGCTCGTCATGTCGGATACGGCGCCACGGCCACTATCCACCGCAGTCGCCATGGTCCGGCGCACACTGCATTTCTTCTTCGCTTCCTCTGCTAGCTCTTAACCTTGTGTGCTAAGTGCAAGTGCTAACTGTTAATCATACCCCATGCAGGCAACCAAACAGCGTGTAGTTGTATGCGCCGAGACAATGCAGACAACCAAACAACATGCCAAAGTAGATCCCCTAATGCAGGAAGTCTATATGCAGGCAACCAAACAACTTGTAGATGTCGCATATGAGGCTATTTTTTCAGAGTCAGACTGGGTTGAGATGTGTATGCAACGCAGGTACTATTCACTACGGCAACCAAACACGCCCTCATGTGCATGCAGATGGAGTTAGCCGGAAGACGTCCACCGCCGGCCGGAGGCCCTGCACCAGCCGGCCGCTGCAGGTGCGATGAGCCCTATAGCTCCGTGCGGTCATTAAAGACGAACGAGCAAGCAGGCCAAACCACCCACACCGGGGCCTATCTATCATGATGTTGCCGTCTCCTGCCTGCTCCGGCCATCCAGCTAAGACAGCAAGCAGTACAGTGCCGGACAGTGGCAGTACTCTCCGGTCACGCATTGTCGCCGTCACCCTCGCAAGGCGGGGCATTGCTCCAAATGCAGATGTATCATCTGCATTACACGCCATGATCTGTAGTTCCAGCGGCAGCTACGTACCACCAGCTCCGGATGATTAGGGCGAGTACTGACGCCGTACTCGGGTTCAGGTTCGGTGGATGGATGCGTAGTGAACAGGGTGAGGTGGGGCGCGTGCACCGTTGTCACAGTGGCAAGAAAATGCTTGGATTCTCCTTGTGGCCTCGATGGCCTAATTAAAACCCAAACAGTGATCGCGTACATAAAATCCAGAAATCCAGCACATGTGAGCTCTCCTTCTTTTGGCCTCAGGCCGACCGGTGATCGCCGCACAAATCCAATCCTGACATGACATCCGTACGGAACATGCACAGAAGCATCTGATCGGCAGTATAAAATCCATGGAGTAGTTCGTGGTTTTGTCTTTGCAGCTCGTGGATCCTAGGTCTTTGACATGTCAAACTTGTGCAGGCTTTCTGTCGAGCTAACTAACGCCATTAAAGAAACAGAGAGGGTACTTAACCTCAGATTCTTCCAGGGGCGAACCTGAGGGCAGAGACCAGCTAGGAATGGCGAGCAGGGCAGCTGCTCACGAAGGCTAACCAACCGATCGACCCAACTGATCCATGATTGACATGGACCCGGCCGTGTACGTGCGTGCACCCTCCTGCGGTCCTTCCCGTCCGATATTAAAATGGTTCTGACAGCCATGGAGGTGATCCATGCCATGTTCTCCGCGAGCCGCTTCACGTGGCCACTCGCGCGCACCTCGCCGGTGTTGACTGCTACGTTGGAGTAGCTCGGCGGTGGTGGTTGGCCGCCGCTGCGTGCTCGGAATCTGTTAGGTGCTAACCATAGATTACGCGCACAATTACGGTTGGCTGCTCTGCTGCCGCTTCATCCATGGCGCCGATGCAAGGCAAGTAGGGTGATGAGTACATGCACGTTGCGTTTCATTTTCGCAGAGCAGCAGAGGTCGGTTGGCTAAGGAGCGATGGGGAGGGCGGGGAGGTGGCTGAGGAACTTCTTGGCCGGCGGCAGGAAGGATGGGAAGAAGGACAGGCCGCACGCCGAGGCGACGCCGGGACCGGGACCTGGGGCGACGCCCAAGGAGAAGAGGTGGAGCTTCCGGCGGCCGGTGGCGCTGACGGCGGAGCAGCCGGGGCGCGGCGTCGTGCCGCGTGAGGTCGACAGCGTGGGCGCGTCTCGGTCGTCAGCAACGTCCGAGGCGGGGTTCGACGAGAAGAAGCGCGCCGTGGCAGTGGCTGTGGCGACCGCGACCGCGGCAGACGTGGCGGACGCCGCGGCGCAGGCGGCGGCCACTGTGGCACGCCTGTCCTCCCGCAAGGCGCCGCCGCCGGGGAGCCAGCTCGTCGAGGAAGCGGCGGCTGTCAGGATTCAGGCATCCTTCAGAGGCTATCTGGTATAATTCAGACCAAACACTTCATTTTTCTGCTCGCCTTCTTGGGACCGACTGACGTGCATGCACGCAGGCGAGAGCGGCGCTGTGCGCGCTGAGGGGCATCGTGAAGCTGCAGGCGCTGGTGCGCGGGCAGCTGGTGAGGAAGCAGGCCAAGGCCACGCTCCGGTGCATGCAGGCCCTGCTCGCGGCGCAGTCCCAGCTGCGCGCGCAGCGCATGCGCTTCCTCCAAGTCCAAGACCACCACCCCCACCACACACCGCCGCCCAGGCCACGGCCGTCGTCGCAGCACTCGAGGCACCGCAGATCGTCCTACGTAAGCTCACCTTCTTCACTTGCAGCAGCCGGCGGTGACAAGCGGAACTTGGCACGATATTAATCGTTGAATTTGGGCTTGGAACATGCAGGAGATGGACAGGTCGAGCGAGGAGAACGTCAAGATCGTCGAGATGGACAGCGGCGAGCAGCCGGCGCGGCGCGGCGGGGCAAGGGGCGGCGACAGGCAGTTCTCCTCCGTCGAGTACCACCACGGCGGCAGGTCCTCGCCGGCGCCGTCGGCCATGACGGAGCTAAGCCCGAGGGCGAGCAGCTGGCACTTGGAGGACCGCCTGTCCTTCGGGACGGCGCACAGCAGCCCGCACTCCCACTCCCACAACGCGCCGGCGGCCATGACGGAGCCGGCGGGGTCGGACCTGCCGTTCCCGAGCTACATGAGCAACACCGAGTCGTCGAGGGCCAAGGCGCGGTCCCAGAGCGCGCCGAGGCAGCGCGCGGCCGCGGAGGCCCTGGAGCGGCAACCGAGCAGGAGGAAGGGGGCGGAGCACAGGAGCGTGCCGCGGGGCGCCAGGATGCAGCGGTCGTCGTCGCAGCAGCAGGCCGGGTCGGCGCCGCGCCAGTCGCCCTTCTTCCACCGGCCGTGGTCGTCGTCGACGTCGGTGAGGCTGGACACGTCGACGGCGTCGCTCAAGGACAGCGAGTGCGGGTCCACCACCAGCTCCGTGGTCACCGCGGCCACCACCGTGTCCACCGTCTACAGCCGGACCCGCTCGCTCGTCGGATTCGAGGTGACAACTCTACACTCAAGCATCTTACACATCGATCAACTGCATATTATGACCACTGCTGTCATTTTAATATCGTGGCATATCTTGTCCTTTTTTTTCCAGGTGCGCAGGAGCCTGTATTGATGAGTTGCAACATAAGAAGCCACATCGGGAGCTTCATGAAATGCTCATGAGAAAAATGCTTGATAGTCTCGTTCGTGTGTGTGTTGATAAGAGATCAGAGCCTAGTAGAGTGTTGTACATACGTCCGAGTCAAGTACTCTTTTTTTTTTGGCTCTTCGAGTCAAGTACAAGTGTACATTTTTTATACATAGTGCATATCTGTGACATGATGACTCCGAGGTACCAAGTGTAATTAGAAATGTACTGGCTTATCACTAGTGGCACGGTGTAATAAGCTCGCAATTTGCTCAGTCAAGACTCAAGAGTTCCAACGTACTCACCCAACATACTAGTACTCAACTTGAACCTCCAGGTTACTTTTTTTTTGAGACATCCAGGTTACTGTGGTTGGGCCAGCAACCAGTTGCTGTGGACAACAGTCATTACAATTTGCTGTGGGCCTGCATCCTTAACTGTCGTTGGACCATGTCTGGGGCCCTGTGCGGGCCGCACATTTTGTACCAATGGTACTATGAAAATTTCAATTCTAGATGTGTCAAAAGAATTCGAAATAATTTGTGAATGTTCATCACACATGTGTGTCTACATCCTCTAAGAAATCCAGATCAAAATATGATATATACAAAGAGAAACAAGAAAGAGAAATTCAGCATGAATAGTGTCAATAAATAGAAAAGGATGAATAGTGTCAAAACGACACTATTCAAATATGGATTTTCTCTTCTTTTTTTTCTTCTGTATATTTCGGATTTTGATCTGAATTTTTTAGGGGTTGTAGACACATATGTGATGAACATTCACAAATTATTTCGATTTTTTGACACGTCTAGAATTGAAATTTTCAAAGTGATACCATGGGAGCACTTGAGTGATGGTATCACTTGATATTCTCCCCATGTCCCTCTCCCGGCCGCCAAACACGGATCAAGATAGCCTAAAAAAACAAGGATCAAGAGACCATGTGCATGCGTTGCCGCACACGGTATCTGATCCGGCCATCCAATGCATGGGAACAAATGATGCGTATCCCTGTTTTATTTTGTCTCTTGATTTCAAATGTTAATACCGCACATTTAATGGTGCATTAGTATGTCAGATTCCGCTAATCAATGGATTTGTTTATACGGGCTGACCGCTGACGGACACTTGCCGTACGTGGTGGATACCATGCCGCCCATCAAGCCTCTTATAAAGCGAGGGCATCTTGACGTACGGCATTGATCTTGTGTGTGTGTTACCAGCTGTGAACCGGACTGTCGATCGGAGGCGTCAATGGCACGACCAAGCATGGGCACCGTCGCTCTCGTGCTGCTTCTCGCCTGGTGCTGCGCGGTGACCACGGTGCGAGCGACGGAGTGGATCGTCGGTGGCGACAAGGGGTGGACCTTCGGCATCGCCGGCTGGGAGAACGACAAGCCGATCCAGCCCGGCGACAAGCTCGGTGAGTGACCCGCAGGACCGATCACACGCAGCCAGTTGTTGGATCGTGTCATACTAATATTTGTGTGATTTGGTTGTCAGTGTTCAAGTACGAACCTGGAGCGCACAACGTGGTGAAGGTGGAGGTGGACGGGTACATGGAGTGCAAGGCCCCCGACGGCGCCACGTTTCACTCCTCCGGCAACGACACCTTCGAGATGCCCGGCGGCAAGGCCTACTTCATCTGCACCTTCCCCGGCCACTGCGAGAAGGGCATGAGGATCGGCATCCCGCCTAGATAGGAGGATTGACTGATTGATAAATAGCGCGACGTACTCTCTCGCTGGCTAGTTGAACGATAAATAAACTGAGGGTGCTAGGGTGATGTAATGTTTGTGTGCACGTCCTGGTTGTTCTTACCATTAGAGGTGCGCGAGTAAAAAGGCGATGAGACTAGATTTTGCCCCATCCCATGCCGGTAGATTTTGGTCTCCCGTCATGTCTGCTGATTCCACCCTGCACCGCCGCACCCCTCTACTCCACTGGAAACGAACAATTCGAGCGTTCCTAACAATCCAGCGCACGCATCTATCGTCGAACTAGTCGTTGGATCAACTGTGATCGGACAGGGGATGCGTACACCAGTTTTGCAACACGATCCAACCTTTTTAGGTGCAACATCGGCTATGTTGCAGAGAGACCACGCAAGCATCGGCCTCCTTCCCGTTTGCTACGTGTCCCATGAACTCATATCCCGCAAAAAAAAAAACAAAAAAAAACTCTACACAACGTTCCCCAATCTCATATCTGGAAGTGACCTCATCTCATCCTCTTGAACTGACGCCTGCCGAGGGTATGCAATGCATGCCTTATATTTTTGGCAAACAAAAATTCATAAGAGCATCTACAGCCGAACTTGTCAAATCCGGCCCCTAAGGCACCCCTCATATTTGTCATTCTACATCTGCTTATCTCATATCCGGCGCCTTATATCTGTACTACCCATGCACACGTTGATCTATCCTACGTGATCAAATGACGGACAACAAAATTGAGCTGCAAAGGAACACAAGATCGGCTACAAATGGACATAACATACTTCACCACATTCAAAAGATTATAGTTCGTCCACAGACAAGTTCATAAACTTCTACAACTAAAAACAATATCAACATTGAGGAGGAGGGGGCCGGAATCACCACTTCCTCGCCGGGCCTTTGCCCTTTTCGGTCGCCGGCGCAGCTATAGGCGTCTGCGGCTGGTGGAGGATCTTGGTCATCGGACGACAAGCTGCAGCTGTCGCCGCTGTCTGAGTCGGAGTCGGATAGGACGATGAGCCCCTTCATCCGACGGACCACCCTGTCTTCTCCCGCTTCAGCCTTGCCACCCGAGCCTTCTCCATCGCTGCCTCCTTCGCCTCGCGCTCCGACTGCTCAATAGCTAGTCGGAGCGCCTTGGCGTTCTTTCGTCGGAGCCGGCGAGCATCTGTCTCTGCCGTTGTGAGAGAGCGGCGGCACACCCAGGCGAGGAGACGCGCGTCCTCATCGGCGTCCGGCTCTGTCCCGTGGCAGCGGCGCGCGGACTTCTGCGCCGCCTCCCTCTCCCGTGCACGCTGCCTCCCGCGGCGCGCGCCTCCGACTCCGGAGTGCACATGCGGGCCGGAGGTGCGGGCACAAGCACCCAGCGCTGGCCGCTTGTAGGAGCAGTCAGCGGGGGAAGGAGACGATGCAGGGCCGGCGCGGACTGTGCTGACCGGGCGTCGTTGTGCGCGGGCCGGGAGGGTCCAACTCCGGCATCCGCGCTGCACCGGCGCGGGAGGTTCGGTGACGCTTCAGATCCGGAGCTGCCGTCGGTCTCCACCTTGGACCGCTCCAGCGCAATGCGGAGGGCCATCTCCTCCTCGTAGTCGAGCTTCGAGCCAGAATCGCTGCCGGAGCTCCTCATGGTGATGAATGGGATCGGAACCGGGGAGAGAGAGGAGTGGACGGAGAGAGAGATGCGTACACCAGTTTTGCAACACGATCCAACCTTTTTAGGTGCAACATCGGCTATGTTGCAGAGAGACCACGCAAGCATTGGCCTCCTTCCCGTTTGCTACGTGTCCCATGAACTCATATCCCGCAAAAAAAAAAACAAAAAAAAATCTCTACACAACGTTCCCCAATCTCATATCTGGAAGTGACCTCATCTCATCCTCTTGAACTGACGCCTGCCGAGGGTATGCAATGCATGCCTTATATTTTTGGCAAACAAAAATTCATAAGAGCATCTACAGTCGAACTTGTCAAATCCGGCCCCTAAGGCACCCCTCATATTTGTCATTCTACATCTGCTTATCTCATATCCAGCGCCTTATATCTGTACTACCCATGCACACGTTGATCTATCCTACGTGATCAAATGACGGACAACAAAATTGAGCTGCAAAGGAACACAAGATCGGCTACAAATGGACATAACATACTTCACCACATTCAAAAGATCATAGTTCGTCCACAGACAAGTTCATACACTTCTACAACTAGAAACAATATCAACATTGAGGAGGTGGGGGACCGGAATCACCACTTCCTCGCCGGGCCTTTGCCCTTTCGGTCGCCGGCGCAGCTGTAGGCGTCTGCGGCTGGTGGAGGATCTTGGTCATCGAAAGACGAGCTGCAGCTGTCGCCGCTGTCTGAGTCGGAGTCGGATAGGACGATGAGCCCCTTCATCCGACGGACCACCCTGTCTTGCTCCCGCTTCAGCCTTGCCACCCGAGCCTTCTCCGTTGCTGCTTCCTTCGCCTCGCGCTCCGACTGCTCAATAGCTAGCCGGAGCGCCTTGGCTTTCTTTCGTCGGAGCCGGCGAGCATCTGTCTCTGCCGTTGTGAGAGAGCGGCGGTACACCCAGGCGAGAGAGAGAGAGAGAGAGAGAGAGAGAGAGAGAGAGAGAGAGAGAGAGAGAGAGAATGAGCTAGGGTTTGAGCTTGCCGTCCGGATTGGGGTTTTTTATGGGATCCGTGGTGGGCCGGGCCAGTCAGGCGGACGCGCCCGGGCATGCCCGGGCCGTCCCATATTCACTCTATATTTGGGCTGAATATGAGGGGTGCCGGTTAGCCCGGGCGTTTGTCCGCAGTTTGAGAGATTTGGTTGGGTCGATTTTTTATGACCAGTCACTGACCGAACGGCCTGCGCGATCATTTGAGATGGGTATGACAGGCGTGGTTAGATGCACTAAGCTCTTTTTTTAGAAAGATATAAGCTCGACGTGAAACGGAGAAAAGAACGATTAAGCGTCATTTGGGCTTATATTGGGCTAGTACGTTGCTAGTACTGTGCTACTGGGCCTTATCTAGTTCACTGGCTAATTGATTGATCGTGTGCTACTGGATGGAAGGGCATTTCCTATTTGGCGCCACAGCCGCCAGTTAACGTGCATTTTGTTAACGGGCGCCTGTGGCGTCCGTAAATGGGCCGGCCCATCTTGGCGCCGGTTGACGGCTTTAAAAAAAAAATTGTATGAACTTTTTTGAATATTGATGAACCTTTTTTAAATTTAATGATCATTTTGTCTTGAAAATGGATGCACTTTTTTTATTTATGAACCTTTTTTCAGTTCCATGAACTTTTTTTAAATTTCTATGAACTTTTTGCAAATTTAATGAACTTTTTCTAAATTAGATGAACTTTGTTTCTATTTGAATGAACTTTGTTTCAAATTGATGAACTTTTTTTAAAGATATGAACTTTTTTTAAATGGATGAACCTTTTTTCTTTAAGTCTGTAAACCTTTCTTGAATTCATATTTTTATTTTCATAAAAAAATGGGGACAGCACGCTAGTGGGCCGGCCCATGCTAGCAGTGCTGCAGGCGCCGGATCGTTAACGGGTGCCTGCAGCGCTGTATAGGAGCTCTCCTATTTGGCGCCACAGGCGCCAGTTTTTTTTTGAGCGGTAAACCAACTATTATAGACTAGGAGTGCGGTTTACAGGAATAACAAAAGGGTCATGGGGAAGACCCAGCCACAGGTGGCGACCAACATCTAAACTAGAAGCAAATTTTGCTAAATTTTGAGCATCAACATTCCTCTCGCGCCCTTCAAAGATAAACTCGCATCTATAGAAGTCTCGAGCTTGGGCTGTAATCTCCTTGATAATAGCACTGTATTTCCCCTCCGTTTAAGTCTTGATTTCTTTGACAACTGTTTGACAGTCACAAGCGATGATAACTTGATCCAAAGATAGATCAAGTGCAAGGGCTAGAGCTTCCCGGCATGAAAGCGCTTCGAGAGTTGGTGGATCAGTAATATCGCTAAAAACCATTGCCGACGAGCCAAGGAACTGACATGTATGATCTCGGCAAACCGTTGCCGCTGCACCTGCTCTGCCATTCCGTGAAAGGCCCCCGTCAACCTGAATCTTGGCCACCCCATGGGCTGGCGCTATCCACCCCTGCGATCTGCTCCTGTTGGTGTTTGATGATACCTGGTTCGTTCCTTTCACCGGAACCTGTATGCTTGCTAACTCAGCTATGAAGTTGGTTATGAAAGCATGTGTTGCATGGGGACTCTGTAGGACGCCCTCATGGATGACCTTCCTCCGAACTAACCATATAGCCCAGAAGGCCACCAGCATCTTGGTTAGACTAGCATGAGGTAGTACCTCGATCGCTGCAAATAACCACTGTTTTGCTCTCGGTTCCGTTGAAGCTTGGATGTAATCTGCAACATCTTCATCTACAAGTGCCCAAACACACCGAGCAATCGAACATTCGAGAAGTGAGTGTCGCCATGTGTCCTGCATCCCGCACAACTGACACTTGTCATCGTCCGACATGTTTCTGTTGTGGCGAATGTCCTCGGTGGGGATCGAATGCCTTGCTAATCTCCATAAAAAGTTGCAAATCTTCCCAGGAACTTGGACTGACCATAGAGAGGTCCATGCTTTGGAATCTGCTTCATAATCAGACGATCCTGCTCTGCTTTCTAACCATTCCTCTCTTCGCCTCTTGGTATCAACCAGCATGCGATATGCTGATTTTACCGTAAACAACCCATTTTTCTCAAAATTCCATGCCCAATGGTCATTCATCTGTCGAGTACAAGTGGGGATACTCAATATCGCCGACGAATCTGCTGCAACAAAATTTTGGTTCAGAACCTCTCTATTCCAAGCAGCATTATGGCTATCAATTAACTCATTCACCCATATGGGCGGGTGTGCTGACAAACAAGCGATCGGCCTCATTGTTGCATGCCTTGGGATCCAATTGTCCGTCCAGATGTGTGTGGACGAGCCGTCACCAATTCTCCTTATCACTCCCTGACATAGTACTTCCTTCCCCTCTATAATGGAACGCCACACCTGCGAAGGTCTGTTACCCAGCTCGGCTGTAAGGATAGTACCATGAGGGTAGTATATGGCCTTCAATAAGCGCGCACAAAGTGAATCTGGCTGCTGAAGTAACCTCCAGGATTGTCTGGCCAAAAGTGCTAAATTGAAGAGCTCAAAATCTCGGAAGCCAAGACCACCCATGGATTTTGGTTGTGTCATAGCTTTCCATGAAACCCACGCAGGCTTGCGTTTTCCTTCTTTACTCCCCCACCAAAACTGTCTGGTCAATTTGTTTAAATGCTCGCACAAGCCCCTTGGTAACTTAAAGCAAGACATTGAAAAAACTGGGACTGCCTGTGCTACAAACTTCACCAAAACCTCCTTCCCAGCTGATGATAAACACTTTTCTATCCATCCCTTGACCTTACTCCATAGTCTATCTTTCAAAAACTTGAATGCACCACCTTTTGAAGTACCTATATCTGAAGGCATGGCTAGGTACTTGTCATTCAAAGTCTCATTAGGCACATTTAGGATACCTTTGATCTCTTCTTTAATATTGGCAGGGCAACCTTTACTAAAGAAAATAGAAGATTTTGCCGTGTTGATTCTCTGACCTGAAGCTTGACAGTATCTTTCCAACAAGGTTGACACTTCCGTCGCCCCTCCACCATTTGCTTAGAAAAACAGCAGGCTATCATCCACTAAAAGCAAGTGATTGACAGGTGGTGCCGAAGATGCCACATGTATCCCACCAAGCTGAGATAACTGACTTAACTTTTTTAAGAGGCCTGACAGGCCCTCCGCTGCTAACAAAAACAGGTAGGGGGAGATTGGATCTCCCTGACGGATTCCTCTGCTAGGTTTAAAATCCTCCAATTTCTTCCCATTGAACAAAACTGAGTATGAAACCGAGCTGACAAGGCTGATAACAATATCGACCCATCTCTAAGAGAATCCCCGTTTCAGCATAATTTCCCTCAGGTACTCCCACTCCAATCTGTCATAAGCTTTCATCATATCAAGTTTGAGAGCACGGTGGCGGTGTTTGACTGCCTTATTACGCTTCATGAAGTGCAAGCACTCATATGCCACTATGATGTTATCTGTAATTAGCCTCCCAGGGACAAAAGCGGATTGCTCTGCAGAAATAATCTCCGGAAGCACCATCTTTAGGCGATTAGCAATTACTTTTGAAGCTATCTTGTATAGAACATTACAAAAACTGATCGGGCGAAATTGTGAAAGCAATGATGGGTTTTTAACCTTTGGGATCAGGACAAGATAAGTTTGGTTAATACCTTCGGCACTCTCCGTGCCTTCTACTATCTTGAGCACTGCCGAAGTAATCTCTTCTCCACAAACCCCCCAATGTTTCTGAAAGAAATGCGCTGGGAAGCCATCGGGCCCGGGCGCTTTAGTAGGAAACATTTGGTACAGAGCTGTCTTCACTTCCTTCTCCGTATACACCGCGTCGAGGAGGGTACGCATGTCATCCGTTACTTTTCGAGGGACCGAATCTAAGACATCTTGCATGTTATTGCACCCCTCCGTAGTGTAAAGGTTTTTGTAAAACTGTGTGGTCATCATTTCCAGTTCAACAATATCCTCAGTGATCTGACCACCAGGCCTAGCCAGAGCCTTTATCTTATTCTTTCTCCTCCTCATCGAAGCCCTCTGCTGGAAATATTGTGTATTTTTGTCTCCATGAGTAAGCCAGTCCACCCTAGACCGCTGTCGCTGGAGGATTTCTTCTCTGTGATACAACTCAACAGGTCGATCAGTAGCTTTAATTTCCTGATGGCTTGGACCGGTTCGACCTGGCACATTTTTCAGAATTTCTAACTCTCTAGTGAGCTGCTTAATTTCCTTCTTCACACTTCCGAAAGTGTGTCTGTCCCAGCTGTACAAATTCTCGCCCAGATCCTGTAGTTTTCCCCTCACCTCCACTGCTGTCATCCCTTTAGGTTTACTGTTCCACTTAGTTTGCACGAACTGGTTCAGACCGGGATGCCTCTCCCACATCACCTCATACTTAAAACTCTCCGATCTCCTACTCTCATCCACTTCCTCCTGCAGTTTCAGTACTATTGGACCATGGTCAGAGCATACCGCTGATTCATTACAAACTTCCGCATAAGGAAACAGAGAATTCCATCTTGCGTCTGCCACTGCTCGGTCAAGCCTGACTCTGGTGTAAGTTCCGCCCGCTACTTTCTTCTCAAATGTCCACATCCGCCCTTTGTATCCCATGTCCGCTAGACCACAAATATCAAGTGTATCTCTGAAGCTGTCCATCTGTCCTTGACCTCTCGGGTTCACGCCCTCATGTTCTGATTGTGTGAGGACTTCATTGAAATCCCCAAGTGCCATCCACGGGAGACTGGATGCACCCCCAATTGATGTTTAAGTGTCCCAAGTCTTGTACCTCTCGATGACCTGGGCTTCCCCATACACACAAGTGAGTCTCCATGGGGATGATCCCAGTTCTGCAATAATAGTATCAATATGGTATCTCGAGTAACCAGCAACCTCTAATTTTATTGCATCATTCCAAAAGATAACAAGTCCTCCGCTCCTACCGGAGCTACTAACAGCAAAGGATCTATCATGTCCAAAAGATTGAGCTAATATCTCGGCACGTGCACTAGGGATCTGCGTCTCAACTAGGCATAACACGGCCGGGGCAAATTTCGCCATGAGATCACGGACTTCACGAACTGTCGCGGGATTGCCCAAACCCCGACAGTTCCAGCATAGCGTATTCATTGGGGTCGGTGATCCTCCACGAAGGAGGCCGCCGAATTCATTTGATCATCCACTCCCTCTCCCTGTCTCCTTCTTTTTACAATCGGTACCTTCCCCGGGGTTGACTGACCAAGTTCAGTTGTTGGTGTGCTTCCCTCTAGCTGCAGAACTTTCCCCGCTACTGTACCCGGTTTAACCGTCATTGTTGGCTGCCCCGGGGGATTAATCGTACCATCCAAACTCACCAATCTCTTTCGGATAGTCCTTTCAACAAGCTCATTGCCTGATCTTGCATCTTGAGGGGTATACTCTGCGTACATGTCATCTAGCCCCCCCGGTCAGCTCCATCCGAGACTCTTGCTCCGCTTCCTCTGCCCCATCCTCCTCTTCCTCCATCTGCACGTCCCCCTCCCCTTTCAGCACCACTTCTTCCCCCTCCCCTTCCTTGATTCTGTCCCCCAGCCGGTCCAGTGAAATTCCATAGGAGATATTCTCCCCATTCACACTTTGCTGGGTCATGAACCCCATCTCCACATTCCTCAACAACATGCCCCATTCGGCCACAGAAATAACAAAGTCTGGAAGTTTCTCGTAATACACCGGGTTCTTTATCCGTTCCCTGAGAGTAATTGGAACAAATCTGACTAAAGGAATCTGAACGTCCAAAAAGACTAGCTCTGAGGAACTTAGAGGAATTAATAAATCCCTCGTTAACAACCACTGTAATGGGCGGCTCCCCTACCTTCCGAGCTACCTTCTCTGCTAGTTCCTTCTTCTTCATCAAGCCCTCTGGCACCCCCTGAATTCTTACCCACACCGGGATTTTGTCAAGTTTGTAATCATTAACATTGCTAAAGCCATCGTATTCTTGAATCACGATAGCGGCGTTGTGAAAAAGCCACGGGCCACCATCCATCACTCTTTTCCAGTCCCCAAGGCACCTGAACTGCACTATAACAAGGTTTGCCCCCTTCGGCTTGAATTGAATCTGTTGAGCTAGTGACCATGCATTGCGCATCGAGTTAAAAAGCCCCGAGTGACTGAACGTTCGAGTTGTATGAACCTTGAAAATTGCCAGCCATCTGACCTCCCTCATTAGATCCTCAAGCTCTTTGGAGAAGTCAAGATCAGTTTCTTCTTCCCCGCACAAGTTTAGCCCTTCAAATCTTCTAGATTAGGCCTCAGACCCCAAGGATAGTCCTCCCTATCTTCATCTTCCAGCATCCCACTCTCAATATTCTCCCCTCCCCCATCTCCTTTATCTCCCTCCTGCACAGCTGCCGCTGCCGATGTGCTTCCAGCATCTCCCTTCTTCCCAGGTTCGCCCGCTACCTCCTCCCCTCCGCTGACCTCCTTACCTCCTTCCCCCAGATGTGGCGGATCCGCCATCCAGGTGTCGTCTCGAGTGCCTAGATCAGTAGACTCCCGCCCCCCAGCGAAGATCGCCAGACGGCCGCGAGGATTTGGTGGACTCTGGCTTAGATCGCCAGAGGATTTGGTGGACTCTGGCTTAGATCGCCCGCCACAGGCGCCAGTTAATGTGCATTTTGTTAACTGGCGCCTGTGGTGTCCGTAAATGGGCCGGCCCATCTAGGCGCCGGTTGACGTTTTTTGGAAAAATTGTATGAACTTTTTTGAATATTGATGAACTTTTTCGAAATTTAATGAACATTTTGTCTTGAAAATGGATGAACTTTTTTTATTTATGAACTTTTTTTCATTTCCATGAACTTTTTTTCAATTTCTATGAACTTTTTTTCAAATTTAATGAACTTTTGCTAAATTGGATGAACTTTTTTCTATTTGAATGAACTTTTTTTAAAATTGATGAACTTTTTTTAAAATTGATTAACTTTTTTAAAGATATGAACGTTTTTTTCTAATGGATGAACCTTTTTTTTCAAATCTGTAAACCTTTCTTGAATTCATATTTTTATTTTCGTAAAAAAAACTGGGGGCAGCACGCTAGTGGGCCGGCCGGCCCATGCTAGCAGCGCTGCAGGCGCCGGATCGTTAACGGGCGCCTGCAGCGCTGTATAGGAGCTCCCGGATCGAAGTGGAAGAGACAACTCGACTACGAGCCAACGCCTCTAGTGTGCGATTCCGCTGATACAACCGCCGGCGCCGCATCCTGAAACTTGGGCATCGCCGTGCTGCACGCCCGCATCAGCCATCGGAACCGGCGCATCATCTGTCAACCGTCGCGCGAACGCTACCAATTAGGCTGTCGCCGATCGATCGCCTGCCTTGCCCATGTCCTTCGTAGACCGCAGTACACACTCGGCAGTGACAAAGCTCGCGCGACGCATCTGCCATTTAGCAGACAAGTGGGCAAGGGCGGCGTGGCAATTCGCCCATCATTTTATTGTTCTTTGTGAGTGTTTAATCTTGATTTCTTCCCGCTGTTATTCGAGAACAGAGGTTTATCTTCGTTCCATAATTTTGTTTTGATTAATCTATTGTACATCTAGGCAATTGTTGGCTATAAACAGTGTGTATGAGTTAAGAAGTAACAAATCATTAGAAGTAACATAAAGGAAACTACAATATGCCCCAAAAAAGAGCAACTGTCCCTGACTATGAGTCAAGAAGTAAAGAAAATTACACGTGAGTCAAGAAGTCGTTGTGTCAAGGCCCCAAAGAAGAGCAACCATCCCGACCATGAGAAACGTGGATCAGAAATGTGGATCGGAAGAGCCATACCTGTAAGCACACGAACACACAAACAAAGGCCGACCGAATCAAGCGCATGCCAAAGCGAAGCAGATCCATCAAAGACCAGTGCCGACCGAATCCAAAGAGATCCGCCTGAGACAAACATCCACGCACACCCTCCGCCAATGCTAAACGCACCACCGGGAAGGGGAGGACATTATTCTAACTCTGGGCTGCTGCTGTAAAAGAACGAATTGATCGAACTGTCACTTACATTGATGATCCAGAGGATTAAATACAGAGGGAACCGACGCCAACGCCACGAAGGGACGCATCCGCTTGCGGGGGCGTGGGCATGTTTAGAATGGTTACCAGAGGAAAACCGCACGCTAGTTACAAGGGAGAAGTATCCCTAAATAATACAATTAGTTTAAATCATAACACTCCCCCTAATCCTCGCTTGTCCTTCAGACTGATCATCTTTGAAACATTCTTCTCCAAAACCTTGTGGGAAAATTGACAAGAAAACATACAATATGCCATGAAAAACTCCTAAAACCCAGTGGGAAAATAAGGTGAAAATGACATATATCGTCCATGCTTGCATTGATATTGCCTCATTGAAAACCTTATATGAGAAACCATTTGAAAAACTCACAAAGGAAAAGAGTGCAATACTAAAGATCACATGATCTTGACAGGTTATATCCTAGGAGATTTCTCCCCCTGAATTTTGCAAGTCTCGAAGTCGTCTCATACCAATTCCAGTTACATATTTATGGAACTGGGAACTTGGTAAGGACTTTGTAAACAGATCGGCGAGATTGTCGCATGACTTCGTTTGCAAAAATATTGATCTCCGCCTTTTCTTGCATATCACGGGGATAAAATAATTTAGGAGAAATATGCTTTGTAATATTGCTCTTAGTATAACCCGTTTGCATTTGTGCAATATAAGCAGCATTATCTTCATAGATAATGGTGGGTGATTTCAGCGAACCAATCCCACTTGAACTTTGGACAAAGTTCATCATTCTACAAAACCATACACATTCACGTGATGCTTTGAACAAAGCAATCTCAGAATGATTGGTGGATGTTGCCACTAAGGTTTACTTTGTTGACTTCCAAGAGAAGGTCGTACCTCCATGTAAGAAGACAAAACCAGTCTGCGATCTGGCATCATGGGGATCTGATAAATATCCAGCATCGCAATACCCCACCATGGTTCTCTCTTGATTTTTCTGATAGAATAAACTAAGATCTTTGGTGCCCTGAAGAGATCTGAAAATATTCTTCACACCGACCCAATGCCTTTCGTTGGTGATGCACTGTATCTAGCCAGTAAATTAACTGAAAATGCTATGTCGGGCTGGTGCAGTTCGCTAGATACATTAGTGCTCCAATAGCACTGAGATATGGAAACTCTGGTCCCAATTATCTCTTCATCACCACCTTTAGGCCTAAATGGGTCTTTATCTCTATCAAGAGATCTGACGACCATAGGTTTTTTGATGGGTATGCTTTATCCATATTAGAATTTTGCAATATCTTTTGGATATAAGCAAACTGATGAACAAGTATTCCTGAAGAAAAATGTTCAAGTTGCAAACCAAGAAAAAATTTGTTTCATCTCGAATTCCGTCTTCAAATGATTACATGCCTCATGTGTTTCTCGTGTAGTCCCAACGATGTTCAAGTCATCAACATACACGGAAATTATACAAAATCCATCAGTGGACTTCTTGATAAACACACATGGGCAATCATTGTTGTTTGAATAACCCTTCTTTAGAAGAACTCACTTAGTCGGTTATACCACATTCTACCCGACTGTCTCAAGCCGTATAACGACTTTAGTAGCTTTACGCAATACATGTTGCGATTAGCTCTCGGATCCGCAATCTTCAGTCCCTCAGGAACTTTCATATAGATATCCGTCTTAAGTGACCCATATAAATATGTTGTCACCACATCCATCAATTGGATATACAAATTCATTTGCACTGCCAGTGATATCAAGTGTCGCTACGTGATTCCACTCATCACAGGAGAATATGTTCATCATAATCGATGCTAGGTTTCTGTGTAAACCCTTGTGCTACAAGCCACGCTTTATATCTCACCACCTCATTTTTTTCGTTCCTTTCACGAATAAAAACCCATTTCCCCCCACGGGGAAAACATTAGGAGGAGTAGGTATTACTGCAGTAAATACCCCTCTCTTGGCAAGCGAGCGCAATTCGTCCTCTATTGCAACCTTCTAGTTGGACCAGTCTGAGGTTCGCGATCCAATGCCAGGTCATCTGCAATCTTTGAGGCGAAAATATGTCGACAATTGTAGTCTTTCTGTTGAATGATTCTCCTGATTCAACATAGTTGATGGAAATCTCATCAATACCTTCTGACGCATCATGATTTCCCACAACAATCGAGTCAAGGTGTACCGATGACCCAGGACCAATATTTGTGTGCACAGTTGTGATGGGTTCTGGATGCATAACATCCTTTAGGTGTCTTTCAACACTAGGTTGAATATCAACTCGCGGTTGACATGCATTTACTATTTGAGGGATCCTCACTTCCCGCGGATGCTTCTGAGAAGCCTTGTCCTTTTTATCTAGTTTTCTCCCCCTCTTGGGCAGTTGAGTGGTCTTATGAGATATCTCAACTCTCTCTGGAACATTCATAGCGGGACATGGGATTTAGTGACACCTTTATAATTAGTAAATGCATCTCGCAGATTATTTGCAATATTTTGCAAATTAATAATCTTCTGAACTTCCAGTTCAGATTCATTCGTACGTGGATCTAAGGCCTGAATGCCTTTGACATTCCAATCTATTTCCCGGCATTCTTTGTGGTTCTTTTCTACCCATAATGCCAGAAAATTGTCCTCATGGAAGATACAATCAGCCTATCGGGCTGTAAATAGATCCTCTATTAGAGGTTCCAGGTACTTTAAAATCGACAGAGAATTGTACCCCACATAGATCCCTATTTTTTTATGTGGACCCATGATACGTCTCCAACGTATCTACTTTTCCAAACACTTTTGCCCTTGTTTTGGACTCTAACTTGCATGATTTGAATGGAACTAACCCGGACTGACGCTGTTTTCAGCAGAACTACCATGGTGTTATTTTTGTGCAGAAATAAAAGTTCACGGAATGACCTGAAAATCCATGGAGACACGTTTTGGAAATAAAAAATACTGGCGAAAGAATCAGCATCAAGGGGCCCGCACCCTGTCCACGAGCACTACAAAAAAAAGACACACCCGTGACATTTTGGGCTGAACGAATTTTTTTCTGTCATACTTATGACACTTCTATGACGATAATTGTGACAGAACCCGGTATCATCATAGATGTGGTGGGGTCCTACTTCTATGACAAAAAATCATGACAGAAACTGGGCTTTTCGTCCTGGGCGGGCCAGAGACGCAGCTGCATGACATTCTTTGGGCCGTCCATGACGGAAAAAACCGTGGTAGAAGCGAGGGCGAGAAAAATATCGGGGTGTTCCCGGTTACGGTGGGTGGTTGGGGCCGAGCGATGCGCGTTTCTCTCGTACACGCACGCGCGCGGGTGCGAGGCGTTGGGCTCTAACTGAACCCGAGCAAGGCGTTGGGCTCTAACTGAACCCGAGCGATTGCACTGCAGGCTACGCGTTACTGAACCCGAGCGATCCATCGATGGCTGTTAACTGAAGCCGATCGAGCGATTCCTTCGCTACTGCTGCTAACTGAAGCTGATCGATGCTGCCTCTGGATGAACAGTGAGCGTTGCTGGTGGGGTTTTGATGAACAGTTTCCGGTGGGGGTGGATAAACAGGACCCCTTGGTGTTGCCTCTGGATGAACAGGACCCCGATCGATCAAGTCGGTAGGGGCTGGATGAACAGGACCCTGTGGAGGGCTGGACGAACAGGACTACCCCGTGGAGGGCTGGATGAACAGTAGATGGTGGAGGGCTGGATGAACAGTAGCCCGTGGAGGGGTGATTGAACAGGAGCCCGTGGAGAGGGCTGGTTGAACAGTAGCCGGTGGAGTAGCGCGCGGTGGAGGCTGGATGAACAGGAGCCCGTGGATGAACAGTCGCAGGTGGAGGCTGGAGGAGGTCGACGGTGGATGAACAGTAGCCCGTGGAGGCTGGAGGGGGTCAACGGTGGAGATGAACGGTATCCCGTGGAGTCCCGTTTTGCGGTCCGCCACACCCCTCCCGATGAACAGGATCCCTGTTTCGACCGTAGCGCTCCAACACAAGTCCGTTTCCTCCGTTTTGCGGTACGCCACACCCCTCCCGATCAACAGGACCCCCGTTTCGACCGTAGGAGGTCCGTTTCCTCCGTTTTGCGGTACGCCAGACCCCTCCTGATGGACAGGATCCCGTTTCGACCGTGGCCGGTCGAACACAAGGCCGTTTCCTCCGCTCTGCGGTACGCCAGGCCTCGTTTCCATCAGCTGTTCCGTCCAAGCCCTCCCGATGAACACGATGACGCATTCCGTTCCGACCCAGCCGGTTGGCTCCCCATGAACACGACGACGACGGAGTTTCTCCGTTCCGACCCAGCCATGTACACGAGCCCTGGCCGTACGTATGCGCGAGTAGGCGTTCGAGACCCTGCCCGTATGTACGTAGGTGGTCGTATTTTCTTTCTTGCACACTGGCCGCTGTACGTACGTGTACATGCTACGTGTGCGCCTCTACTACGACACGTGCACACCTCTACATTGACCAGTATGTACGTACACGTTCGCGACCAGAATGACAACGCTACGTACACTTCGACCAGGTGGGTCCCGACTGTCAGGCACTACCTTGCGTGCGAATATGTAGCTGGTGGGTCCCAACAGTCACGGGGGCGAATCATTTTTTTGCCCGGACGCACTTCCTTGCGTGCGAAGGTGTAGCTGGTGGGTCCCAGCAGTCAGGGGGAAACGTTTTTTTCATGAAATACGGTGGCCCGTCCGGTGGGTCCCCGCTGTCAGGTGGAGAAATAATTATTTTGCGCGTAATAAGAAGGCACTTCCTTGCTGCGGCCGTGGACCCAGCTGTCAGCCTCTCCACGTACAGTCCACGTCTGATGGAAGCCGTTCCTTGACCACGTTGACCAAGCCATGCCGAGAGCACCAGGGCGGTGGACGACGACGAGGCCTAGGAAGGGGACGACGCGGAGCCAGGGAAGACGCGACAGTGGAAGCCCGCGCGGAGAGGAGTACGAGGGTCACTTGTTCGGCTGCGGAGTGAGGCTGCCGTCGCCGCAGGGCCTGGCCAGCGGTGGGAATAGTAGGGGGCGGTGAGGCCTCCGCGGCAGCACAGCCGGTAACGGGGGGCAGGAGCACGCGGCACGACCGGCGCTGCTTTGGGCGGCTGGAGCAAGAAGACCAGAGATTGAAGAAGCACTACGGCCGTTGGATGGACATCGTACGGTCACTGGAGCTAGAATCGTTTATATTGACTAAGTTGACAAAGCCCTTGGTACGCGTCAACTTAGTAGGCCCACAGGTCAGCCTCCGAAACGGTGCACCCCAGATGTCAGGGGGAGGAATCATTTTTTGGGCGACTGAAGCAAGAATATTCGAGATTGAAGAAGAAGCACGACATCCGTTGGATGGACATCCAAAGGCCATAGCTGCCAGAACCGTGTGTTGTTGACAAAGCCTTGCATATGCGTCAACTTAGTTTTTTTTAGGGGACGCGTCAACTTAGAAGGCCCACAAGTGTGTGGCAGAGAACATATAGCCCATTTGCGATTTGTAAGAATGTACAACCCATTTTTTAATTCTAATGGAATTTACTACAGCCCATTTACAGTTTGTTAAAAGTATAACCCATTTTCTAGCTAGGACAATGATTAATAATTTCAACCAACCGCTCAAAACAGAATTAAAAAAAATTCCCACATTTTTATGGGATCCGAAATATTTTTATCCGAAATTTCTAGTCAGATTAAATATAATTTCAAAATAAAGTCGTATTACGTTAAAATCCAACGAAATATTGCGCCCGCAACAAGTAATGAAATTAAAATTTTCAAATTCCGAAAATAATATATTTTTTAAACTAATTACGCATTTGGTGCATTTTTTATAGTTACTGCCCAGTTATTATAATTACATCCCATTTATTATTTTTTAAAGTCCATTTTCTTGTTAAGCCTAATGCATACCTCCTAGGAAAGTTTGTAGCCCAGCGGGGCGGAGAATAACAAGTTGACCCGGATATTGTGTACAACTGTCGGCCCAGTTGCATTGCTGATGTTGAAAAAAGACCTGTGTAGTACAGTACAACCTAACATGGCTACTCAGCCCACATTCAGTGACGCCGGAAAGGCCCAAACAAGGCTTCTGTACAACTTTTTGAAGTCACTGAGCTCAATTAATAAATTAAGAAAAAAGTTAGATTACAGTGGAACCTAATTAAAAGCTGTCACGAGCAAAGAAATAATTCAACGGGTCCCACTTGTGCGTGTGTGCGTGTGCGCGCGCGTGTGTGTGAGAGAGAGACCCATCGGTCGATGCTCGTAAATACATCTTTCAGCCATATGCATTGCTGATGCTCAGTAAAAACTTATATAGTTGAGACAATCATATAGAACATCATAGCACACTGAACTTGCATACAAAAATTTCACGCAGGTGGCACAATCAGGATGGAAGCAGTGGATCGCTATGGGTAGGGCTATGTTGAAACCAACAAACTCGTACATAACGATTCATCATCTTTATCAAGGACAGGGAAATATCTTGAATGCTGTGCAAAGAAAACAGACAGACAACACAATAAGTTCTGCTAGCACATTAAGTTGACGTACAGACCTTTCTAAAAAAAGTTCAGGTACAAAATTAGAACAGGTCACAATCAAATGTACTGACACATCAGTGCTTCACACCCATAGCTCGGATTTAACTAGTATCTGACAAGCTTCAGTTGTTACCTCAAATTAGAGCACATCCAGGCAGCCAACCCTGCCTCTTCTCCCAAAGAAGCAGTGGCCTCCGCCGCGCGATGGAGTAGGCCCTGTGCCATCCATTGCTCCGAGCAACACGGGGAAAGTCTGACGTTGACTCCTGTAATGGACGTCGTCGACGGACCCTGGCACCAGCGGCGGCGGCAGGACTTCGATTGATGGATTGACCACTTCTTCGACATGCACGAACACTCGATACAGGTACATCCCTAACGTGGTCCGCGGCGGCCTTGGTGGCGACGAATAGTACAACCCCGGTTCCTGCACCGGTATCTCAACACCAATCACCTTCGGTATGGTGGACAACTTCTTCATCCATGCCATAACCGTCAGAGCCCAGCTGTCTGGAGGAACAAACATACTTACGAGCTCACCTCCAAGGTCGTTGATAAGCTCATTCATGGACTCGCTGTTCCAAGCACGTCGAGGCATGCCGTGGAAGGTAAGCTTTGTTAAAAATTCAAGCTCAGAGGGCACCGAGCCCCATCCTGGGTGCCACCGATCAAAGCTCACCAGCGCGCCATCGTAGAACAAACGCCGGGAAGATTCGAACACACGACTGCAGTCGAAAGTTGTCCGGAACCTGACGAAGAAATCAGCCGGTGGCGGACAGACTTCGACAAGCAAGTCACTTATTTGGATGCCGTGTGCAATGCCAAGAGCTTTGACAAGGTTGTCCGGCGAGACGGGAGGCCGGTCGCCGTTGATGGTTACCGTCAGCACTTTGCCAGCAAACTGGTCGTCAAGCGCCGCCATGCCACTGTTGAGAGACCGCACGCAGCGACCGAAGGCAGGACGGACCTCAGGATCTCTGGCTCAGAGATCCGCGTTGACCGACGACATGATAGTGAGCTTGAGTACAGGGAGTACAGGAGGGGGATTTGGGGGAACTGGAGTAGGAATCAAGATTCCAGAGGTGGGGGAGGGGCGGGAGATTGGGGATGAAAAGGTAGCTTGAATTTCGAACATGCGCCAATATGCTCTCGGCGCGCAAGCGCACGAAAACACCGGTGGCGCCCACATGTTGGCCTAAGAGTCCTTATTCTTTCTTTTTTGGAGAGCCTGACCTTTTTTTGAGGATCTTTTGAGAGCCCGGCCTGAGAGTCATAATTGTCTTGTTTGGCATTGCGTTACTACTCGACCCATATTCAACGACACCTCACTGGCCCAAACAAGTGTACATCATCGAAAAGACACTGAGCTCAAATTATATAACTTGAAAAGAGGAGATACACTCTGAACACTGCAGAATGGTGATGCCCTCATTTAGCTCACCAGTAGTTTGAGACAACAAACAATTCGAAACAATGATATATATACAACATTCAAACACTGACTAGTGACTACTACTGACATAAACATCAAGAAATGATAGTTCATAAGAAGTCTTGCTACACCACCAAAATGCACCCATCTGCAGCGCTCAGACTCTCGTGATCCAGACGAGAATGACATTCTAAACAGAGCCAACTATTACATAGTAAGAGTAACATAGACGAGGATGACCAAATGACAAGGAATATGCATAACAAAAGAAAGAACTACCCATCCAGATCCAGAACAAGCAGCAAAGACAACAAATTCATTCGAAGAGATGATCCAACACCATCATAATTTGCAGCCCCGCTTCAGCGACCAATGATCCGGAGACACCAGTACTCCACCCTTTCGACGCAACAGCCCAATTACCTATCAACCTGAAGGCTTGAACCACATCACTACCTGTCGTAATTGAGACATCCAAGGATCAAAGTTAATCCAGATGCCTTTGCAATTCTCACCTTCTTTTGGCTGCAGGCTGTATCGTTGAAAATCAGGGGAGTTTGCTCCCTAACTCCTAGGGCTCGCCGTGTAGACACAGTTTTCCATAGCAAACAGAGCCTCTCTGCCATCAAGGTCCTTGACAATGGTGATCTCCTGGTTAATCGGATAATTGAGTCCGAGAAACAGAGAGTGTGAACCAAGGCTGTTTACCCGCCTCCAACTAAAAAATCCTGAAGGCCCCAACAAGCTGGTATCCTGCTCATAGACGTAACAGCCACTGTCCGGATTCTCACGTATTTCACGGTGCTTGTATACAGTGGGGTTTTTGCAATATAACTTTTCCGGCTCATGTGTCCGAATGATCATCAGTCTTTTGCCGTCGTCTGATCGAGCGAGGAACCAGTTGTGCTTCCCTGTTTTTGGCAAAGGTGGTGTGATTACAAAGGGCAGTAACTGTAGGGACACTGCATCATATCAAAAAGGACAGGCATTGTTAATGTAAGATCAGCATTGTTCATAGTATGAGTAGGATAATGCAAGAAACGACATTGATATGTCCCTGTTGGAACTGGGAGGAAAATACAGGGAAATGTATACTGGGTTCGAAAATATAGAAGTGCCATGCATGGTTATACTCATGTTATCTCGGAATCGATTCTTCACAGGAAACTACCATGGCATGCATGTTATGGAATCATGTTCTATCCTCACAAACAAATTCTTCAAGGTAACTAACAGACCATGCATTGTTATATACTCATGTTCTGTGGGCAATTTTTTTGTGAGGATATTATTCTAGCCATTGATTGCTGAAGGGCGAATATAGGTATGTACACATGGTAAGCATTACAGGATCTCACTACTTCCAAATATAGAGTTCTCCATATGCACATTTACTTCCCTAATGTATGGTTAGATGAAACCTACAGTGTGGTGCATGTTTCTACATCATGAAAATGAGGAAACTAACATTGCCATTGATACACACTCATATTTAGTAGTAGTATATAGATTACTGTAAAATAAGGAGAATATCCATATATTCCTAACCGTTTGATTATTCAGGGGTACAAATTGGCTGTAATGACATGATCACAATCGCATGAATTAACTCATTCCAAATATAGCTGATTTACGGCGTCTCTAATACATTGCCATAGTTCTACTCAAATTCTGCTCAAACAGGGATATGCCAATCATCACAAAAAATTCAAACAGTGTCATGGCGTCATCATTAACATGAGATGGAAACAACTTACACACGTTGTCCCAGCAATACGTTGTGCCATCTACTTTGTCAATCGCGTAGATGATGCCATTATGTTCAATAGCATAACATAAGTGTGTATCAGCTTTGACGATGATCCACTGCGAGCTAAGTTGTCTCCAGCTAAAGAAGGCACCGGCATAAAGATAGGCGAGTCCACGTTCGAACAAGGCAATTAGCTTGAAGTCTGCGTAATTCACATGTCGTGTGGGCACTTGGCAGATTACAATCTTCTGCAAAACAAGGTCCATCCAACTGACGTGGTAATCTAGATGACTAGGACCGCGATGGTAAAACTCTATATAATCCAACGGAGGAAGGATAATCTCATGGGAGGTCTGGAAGTTCACGAGCACCAACTTTTTACCGTCTTCTCTGAAGGCAGCCATCCAGTGGGAGTTCATGCCGACCCAGTACATACCTACCAAGAAGTTTCGGGCGATGGTGATCGGATCGAAGTCGAGGGAAATGATGTACGGCGACCCACTACATACCTGCAAAGAAGTTTCGGCTAATGGAGATCGGATTGAAGTCGAGGGGTATCATGTACGCCTCCGTATCATGGTGAGCCAATCTTGCAAGACCAGATAGCAGCAAGTAGGGTGTCTTGAAAAGCTTTGGCCTCGCTTCGATGATGGCCGTGTGCATGCCCCTCGAGCATGCAGCCAGCCGCAGGGCGCTCAACATATCCATACACGAACAACAGAGGTCGAGGACGTCACTGGGGAGATTCATCCAATCGTGGCTCATATGGATCCTGCGCGGTTCGCGTTCGGCCATGGTGGAGTTTGGAAGGTGGGGTTTTGGGGGGCTAATTTACAGGGGAGAAGGCTGTCGGTGCTGGAGCGGCTAGCGAGAGAATAGTGGTACTGGGGGAGGCGAGCGAGGCGAGGGTATGCGGGGCACAGTGAGATAATGAAGAGTGACCTCAGGATCTCCGGCGAGACGGAGATGGAGATGGAGTGGTGCTAGGGGAGAGGGAGACGAGGCGAGGCATGCTATACAGCGGTGGTGACAGTGACTACACAGTGCACAAGGTGAGGCTGACTTTGGTAACCCGGACACGCCGCCTGGACTGGTGTCACCTCGGGCGCAGGGTCTTGTCACTTCACTGTGAGGACCGGATGAATAATAGTATTTTGACCATCAAGTGTACCACAGCTGTACTACTACTACTAGTAGGAGTAGTAGGAACATGAGTACACTCCCGTGCTAGCATGCCTCTGGGTTCACTTCATCCTCCAGCTATCATCCATATTGCGAGCAGAACCAAATTCTCGTGCATGCGGAAGCGTGAAGAAGGACTTTTCTTTTTTGAGGATAACCGCATATTCCTTAACCGTAGTAGGAACATGAGTAGTACTCCCTCCGGTCCTCTTTTGTCTGCGCATAACTTTTTTCAGTATTTCTCTAATTAGTCTGCGTATATACCCTTTTGCATGCGCCCATTTCCCTCCATCCCCCGCATTCACTGCATTAATTAGCGTACGCATGAGCAGCTGCAGCCAGACTCCAGCCAATAAACTGCAGCATGTAAGTGGGCCACTCTGTGTGCGTGGGAGAGAGAAAAGGCAACCGAAGAGCCCGTCCAATCCATTGCATGCAGCAGTCAAACCACCGCACCTCTCCTCATGCATGCGCATAACTTCTCCCATTTACTTCTCCATCGGGAACCGATTTTCCTCGGCTTTTTCACTACTCCTTGATCTTCATTTGCATCCAAACCACACTGCATTCACATTGTTTTAACCTCTTCACATCCTCCTGGAGTAATTCCGAAGCCCCTATAAATAATCATCTTCTTCAGTTAGACTAGCCATCTAATCCTAATTCTCCAAACCATAGCCCTCCGGTCCAGCGGTTCCAAATGGCGAAAGAGATCGAGATGCAGGTTTTTAGTGTCCAACATGTCCTCGTCGATGGCTCGTTGAGCATAGTTGCCACAGTCACCGACCACCCAAGGGTTGTTCGGAAGTGGATCAACAATGTATCCAACTCCCTCCAAAAGGTGGAGATGAATGTCATCGGTCTCGACGTAGAGTACACGGAGCGTTCCACTGGGGGGATCCAACGCGCCGCTGTCCTTCAACTGTGCCTCGAAGATGATGTTTGGTGTACCACATCATACACGCGCCCTCCATACCAGGTGAGCTTCACGATTTCTTGTCTCGGGAGGACATATACTTCTGTGGGGCAGCCATCGCAGGGGACAAACAGAAGTTGGAGCCGTACAACCTTGATTTGAAAAGCATCGCTGACCTACAAACCAGAATAAAAATTCCTGTAGAAGATTGTGATAAACCGACAGCATCCCTATTCGACGTAGCAAATTTTGTGCTAGGAACAAATCTTCAGAAGGGTGACGAGACGCTGGCATTAAGGTTGTCTGGATGGGAGAATTATCCCTTGACGTACGAGCGGATAAAATATGCTGCCCTCGATGCCCGTGTGAGTTTCGAGATAGCTGCAAGGTCCAGAGAGCTTGTTGCGAAGCCGTCTCCAATAGAAAATGAGAATAAGAAGAAGAAGAAGATGCTGCACCAGCAGCAGGGCATTATGGATGGATGAACTATTTCCTCTCTTGTAAAAAAATATTCCCTCTCTATGTATATTGATATAGATGGACTATTTCGATGGTGTGCATGTCTTTGGAACAAGTAGTAGCGTGGGTCCGCTTGACTATAAGGAACTATTTATCCGCCTTAGCTTTCTCTACTACTCCTTCCAGTGATCGGTATGCAATGCATGTGTCCGTAGACATGACAGCTTGTCCATGGAAGTTCAACTACGGCGACCATCATGTTTCATCCACTGCCACTCGCGATTTCCACGATGCCGCTCCAATCCATGGCACCACGTCCCCCGACGTGCGCCTCACCCCTCTCGGCCGCACCACCCCTCTGCCTTTGTGTGCATGACATGTGGGCCACCTTAAATGCGGCGAGCATCAAGTTTCTACCACAGCCACACGCGATTCCCACGATGCCGCACGAACCCATGACACCACACTTCCCGCACCATCGAATTTTCATCCAGCGGCTGTGACACATTTCGTCCCGGGCATCAATCCTTGGCTGGAGTACTTCTATACTACAGATAGTACCCGCCGGTGTGGCCATCTACGCCTCATAACGCCCCGACGGCCAGCTGTGGCACCCTCGCCACGGCCACGCCACCACTGTCCGGTTCATCTCGAATGAGTGAGTCGCGAACCACACCACCACCATGAGAATGACATGTGGGCCAGCCGCATTTAAGGTCCGCATGTCATTGACTCATAGGCCGAGCACTAAGCCACTGAAGTTCGGTCCCGTGGGCCCCGAGAGGGAAATGTAACTCATGCGGCAGGCCTTGTGGTGCTCCCGCAGTACGAGCTCGTGCCAAACCCGGAATTTGTTTCTTACTACTACCAACTACTAGTAAGGTACACGTGCATTGCACGCATGAGATTCTGGTGGTTTGTGCATTATGCTTCTACATGTGGAGTCTTCTAGATTCTACATGTGGCAAAATCTGGTGGAATGTAGATGATATCCAACAGCCAGTAGTGCTCGGATTTACCATCTTTGTACCGTCGGATTGGCCTCATCCAACGACCAACTTTCAAAGTTATGGTTCGGTTTGCAGCCTAAGGTTGCCACGCCTAAGCTTAGGCGTGCCGGCATGTGTTTGGTTCATTGCTACACTTGTGGTTTGCCACACTTTTCTAGCTACATGGTCCACATGTCATAGACTCAACTTCTTGCCAAATCTTGCCACACTTGTGGTGGCCATTTTGTTAGCCACATTTTTTGTGACAGACACACATTGCCTAAGCTTAGTTGTGGAAAAGTTAGTCATGAATGAAGTTCAACCATGGAGTCTTCTAGATTCTACATGTGGCAGAATCTGGTGGAATGTAGATGATATCCAACGGCCAGTAGTGCTCGGATTTGCCATCTTTGTACCGTCAGATTAGCTTCATCCAATGACCAACTTTCAAAGTTGTGGTTTGGTTTGCAGCCTAAGGTTGCCACGCGCTAAGCTTAGGCGTGCCACAAGTGTGTTTGGTTGCGTTCTCGTCTCAGCATAGTTGTTCCCTCTTCATGCATGCTCAACTCAACACCCCTCTTCATGTATGCTCTCTTCATGCATGCTTCTAGTGTATTTGTGCTAATCTAGTGTGGACTCATGCACCCTCCATACACTCTACCAAACACCCAAAAATGGGTCGAGAAGGGAACTCTTGGGATCATGCACCCTTCATACACCCTACCAAACACACCAGGCATGTGTTTGGTTCATTGCTATACTTGTGGCTTGCCACACTTTTCTAGCTACATGGTCCACATGTCATAGACTCAACTTCTTGCCAAATCTTGCCAGACTTGTGGTGGCCATTTTGTTAGCCACATTTTTTGTGGCAGACACACTTTGCCTAAGCTTAGTTGTGGCAAAGTTAGTCATGAATGAAGTTCAACCATGGAGTCTTATAGATTCTACATGTGGCAGAATCTGGTGGAATGTAGATGATATCCAACGGCCAGTAGTGCTCGGATTTGCCATCTTTGTACCGTCGGATGGCTTCATCCAACGACCAACTTTCAAAGTTATTCACACACTATATAGGGGGTATAGATATAGATGTGCCGGCCCGTTGCAATGGATCCAAAGTATATCTGTTTAGTGGAGTGCACTCTAAACACATTATCTATTTATTTTTCTCTAACCTTTCGTAGCCATGCAACCAAGCCACATAAGCTTCATGGGTGCCCCCGCATCATATTATTCATACTACGTTGACAAAAAAAAAGATAAATCACCCAAAACAAGATCTTCCCGTTTTTTGTTCCTACGATGCTGTGATGTGCACGTACCTACTAGTTGTATAGTGGTAGTACTAGTTGTATAGTACAAACTTGGTACTAGTAGGAGTAGAGTAGTACGGAATGCTCCTACTATATCAACGAGCCCCATCTGACACCAAATTTATTGGCTTCCGTGCTACAGCTAGATCTTCCCCTCGTTTCTGTTTTCCAACCCGGCGGCGGGCGGGGTGCGGTTTGCCAATAGTCGGTTTGCTCAACGGCGGTCCCACATGAAAGTGAAAATGCTAGGCAACACGCCTTCCCTAAGCTATGTGTCGTGCCAGACGGGCCGTGGAGTACTCCCGATTCCCAGGCGTGTGTGGGGGGAGTGCGACGCGAACGCGACATGCCTTTTCCTTTTACTAGCAATGTGCCCGTGCGCTGCGACGGATCCAAAGTAGTAGAATAGTAGTACTTGTTCACAAACTTGAAAGAAATCACTCTTGTTTTGATATACTCCTAATATATTACTCCCTCCATTCCTAAATATTTGACTTTTTAGAGATTTCAAATGGACTATCACATAGGGATTATATAGACATATTTTGAAGTGTAGATTCACTCATTTTGCTCCGTATGTAGTTACTTATTGAAATCTCTAGAAAGACAAATATTTAGGAACGGAGGGAGTACTTTTCACTCAAAATATATTTCTCTGGCTGTTTTGATGAGGTGAGGGAGGGATGTGGTTGCTTTCAAGATAATAAGGGGTTTTCTACAAATTGGAGCAGAGAAGTGGGCTATTGTTGCAAAAATGCCACAACTTACCTCACAACCGTTAGATGCAGATCTAATGGTCAGAAACTACGGATGGCAGACACACCACCATCACCAACTGAGTCTTTTATAGGAGTATATATTTCTCAGGCTGTTTTGATGAGGTGAGGGAGGGA